>NC_142371.1:7652500-7837500 GCF_059441005.1 Hippichthys cyanospilos
TTTCATCTGTGAAGCCCTTTGAGACTTCGGTGATTTAGGGCTATACAAATAAAATTTGATTGATTGATTGATTGATTGACATACATGTTCCAGCATAGGGAAGCAAACAACTACATGAGGAAGAGGGAGATGGCTGGGTTATACACATACGGTGAAGCACCAGCAGGCATGGATGCACATTAGAATTCCACACACTTTTGCATTATTGTATGCACACACAATTTCTTGAAGCGCCACTTCTGCATATGTTGTTCTGATCGTCCATCATCATGTTCAAAAATGAATACTTTTACAGTACCACTTTATTGCTCACCATTTTCAAGCTGCAACCTTTAGAAATAGTGATACAAGAAAGGAATATTTTAGTGTAAAAAAAACTAGGTGCCTAAAGGGTTAAATAATCTCAAAACAAATTCGCACATTCATGGTCAGTAGAGACTCCTCTGCAGGGCACATAATGCAGTCATCATTAAGAAGGTGGTGGCCACCTGCGCTTATGAATTGTACAATTAGCTTCACCGTTAGCAGTATTGATAATAGAATTGGAGTAGTTAAACTCTTGGATCAGTATTTCTACCTCCTCTATACAGTCTGCAGACATATACAGAATATCTTGCACAACATCATTCAAACTAGAGTATGATTGAGATTCATCCTCCTTTTCTTATCCTCCGCCGTATTCGCACTGCTGTTTAAGCATTCAAGCTTCGGCCACTTTATTTTACAATACTGCAATGTGTTGATTCCTATTGTGCTGAATGAGTGTTATGTACTGTATAACCAATAACAAGCCAGATGTGGTATTGTCTTAATCATGACATACTACATTGCAGCTTGTGGCCTTTTTTTTTTTTTTTTTCTGTAAACTCAAACTTATTTCTTGTCCTGTTTAGTTCTATTGCGGACTGCGGTGGCTATGTGGTCTTTATCATGTTTAAGTGAATAGGAGAGTGATTGTATACAATAATCCTTCATTTATCGTGGGGGTTACGTTCTAAAAATAACAAGCGCAAAGTGAAATCCGTGAAGTAGTAGCTTTATTTATTTATATTTTTTGTATTATTTTACAATGTAATACTGAACTATAGAATAAAACCAAAAATCAAAACCAGTTTTAAATCCCAAAATTAGTCATTAGTAAAAAGTAAGTAATTAGTAATAAGTAATTAGTAAATATAGTAATACAAGGTTGGAAACATTGTCACTCGCGTATTTCACAGTTCCAACTCTGCCTCTTTGTCCTGACTCTGCAAATTGTTATGGGTAGTTGTCGGTGCTCTTTCTCTTTCTGAGCAAGAAGATTTTTATAAACGGATATGCCCGGACATCGAATTAAAGTGAAGCCTCTTATATCATAACAATACACTTACAAAAGAAATCTAGGTAAAAGTCAGATTTCCAAAGCTGCGCATATCTCCGTTGCTGTCTCTGTGCCTACATATTGTGTACATTTGCTCTTGGCACGCCTACCAGTCACGTGATCAGCTCCCAGCGACCAAGCTGCCAATCAATGTGCTTACTAGCATGTTGGTAACGTGTGAGCGTGTGCGGAGCTGAGCGCACAGAGCGGTTACAGAAGGGACACAGGAGAGACGAAAGCAAGCTTTTGTATCCTCTTGCCTTTTGTAATAAATTGACAAGTGAAAAACCAATACAGTACAGCGTCAATATTTTATTTCTAGACAACAGTAATGCCCCTGAGCCTATCAGGATTCAGAGCACAATGCACTGTAAAAAATATCCACACTGTAAAAAATCCGTGAAGCAGTGAAGCCGTGGAAGATGAACCGCAATAGAGCGAGGGATAACTGTATATGATACTATATGTGCAGTCAAGCATCTCTGTCATTTTTGAGCCATGTAAGTGTGTGTATATGTGCCCATGGATCACCTTCTGCATTTCTAGAAGTCTTATGTATTAATACTAAGCAAGGTGGCGGTTATCATTAATAACTGGGAAGGAACAATCATTGCAGTAATTGAATGACACAGCTACAGCCTGCTCATTTGCATGTACATTGCCAATTTTGCCAGGCCATGACCCGCCCCTTTCAATAATCCAGCAGGAGGGGATGTGTACTCCATTTAGGCACGCATCAGCACTTTACAATCACCAGATTCAGCAAGTGGGAACAGCCTAGGTCGCCTGGTTTGTGTGTGCTCTCAAATTGGAATGCAGTGATGTTATCTTTGAGTATGCATTTTGTCTGCCAATGTATGAAGCCTGGCTCTAGGAGAATGAAGTATAGCTTTGAAAATATTGAGTTCAAACAAGTTATTGTGAACCAAGTCTCCAGGTCACACTTTATAATTTATACCTTCTAAACCATAATATTCCACATTACATTGACTCTTGTATAGCTAACCACCAAGCCACTGTGTCAAAAATCACTAAGTGGCACTTATTCAGGTCAATTTGCTGTTTGTGTTTTGGATTAGCCGTCATAAAGTAGAAAGGACAATACAACATATGAACATTTTAACTACTGTATGTTCTTTTCTGTTATTGGTACTTGAGTATACAGGTACATTATGTCATTTCAAAGATGTTTTGTGTGATATTCAAACAAAGATTTAATTTAATTTACGCTACTGTGTGATTGGTGTCTGCTCTTTATCTTGCTAGGTAAAAAGCATTACTGTTGGAAGTTAGATAAGATTTTTTTTTTTTGAGCATTTGAACGCGATGCTCCTATGGATTAACCACCTTGGTTCAGTGTTATTCAGTCAAAAATTCCAACAACTGGTGCTGATGTATTTATCATTCTTAACGACCAGATTCAGATTTGATGTACCTTGAGGTAAGCAGAAGAGGAACTGTGCTGAGAAATGAGGACATACTCTAGTCCTCATTGACTATATTAATCAGCTTCTAATTAAAAGGTAGAATTATGGCTGAGTGGTGTCTGGCCCACAGGAGCCATTGTCTGCATAATACCATGAATTAGAGGAAGCATATTTTTAACTGATGAGGGGGAAGAACAGAGTAATGTTAAAGTTCATCACTGTAATGAGACAGATGTGTTTGCAATGCAGACCATGAAAGCCATCACAACTGTCTCTCTCTCTCTCTCTCGCATTCAATGTCAGCAGCAAAGGGACAAGATTGCTGCTCTTAGGAGTTCTCTTTGATCCAACAATGAAAGCTAGAAAATAAGGTATTTTTAAAATCTGTTCGTCCTTCGACCCATCCATCTGTCATTCCTGATTGTTTCTCTTTCCTTTGTATTTACCTTAAAATGTGTTTGTTTTTGTTGTTGCTGCTTTTACCTGATAGTTTGAATGCTTTTGCGTCAAAATCCAGTGCCCTATTTCCATTTTTCTGCCTGATTACAATTTTCATCAGCGATAAACCATCATTTATTAAACAATCATAAACAATCATTTATTAGAAGGTTAGGTATATTAAAAAGAAATACCGTAGCAAAATGTTTAAAGCAAAATCCATGCTTACTTATTTTTAACATTTTTGAATGCAGAGAGGTTGCTTTTTGTAACGTGTGCATCACTTGGCTAAATGTCAACATTAAATCTTTAAGTTAGTAACTACTGCACACCTAGCGAATCACCCCTCCATCACTTGTTCAAAGCTTTCATTTAGCTAATTTTAATATTACAGTATTTCCTTATAAAATGACAACTGAAAAACGGATTAAATTAATTTCTCATTCTTTATTTGACCTGCTCAAAAGTATTCATATAGGTTTGGTTCCACAGAAACAAACATGTTTTTTTTGGAATAAATGAAAATCGGTCAGGGCTTGCTGGTGCCTATCCCAGCTGGCTTTGGGCAGTAGGCGGGGGACACCGTGAACTGGTTGCCAGCCAATTACAAGGCACACAGAGACGAACATTAATCCACCCAATCACACCTAAGGACAATTTAGTATGTCCAATTCATCTGACATGCATGTTTTTGGAGTGTGGGAGGAAGCCGGAGAACCCACGCGGACTCGGGGAGAACATGCAAACTCCACACAGGACGACTGGAGCGAGATTTATTTGAACTGGGGTCCTTTTAACTTTGAGGTGGACATGCTATTCACTGTGCCACCGAGTCACCCATCAATGTGACATAACAGAGCAAGCTACAGAACCATAGCAACTGCATAGAAATGGAACCATGAAGGAACAAATCAGTCACAAGCGGTCACATAAAAGTGAAATTTATGAGATAAAGGTTGTAACTTCATAAACATGCCAAAAGGTGACAACCTTTGGCATAACCATTCAGCAATTGACTTGCTCAATCAACTCTCAACCATTTTTGGTCCAGGGATTCATCTCAGGGTTTGTCTGTGCATTGGTTAAACATTAATATTTAAATACATAAATAAAACAACAAATTACTGAGGTCTGGGATATTTCAGTGCTAAATTTCTTTTAAAATAGGCTCAGTGATCCCACACTGGATTAAAAATGTCCCGCCACTCTTCTGTCACGCCACACAATACTTGCCCGTGTTGTCAAAAGGACTTCCTCTACCATATAATATCAGCCTCACTTCCAAGGTCATCAATAGCCTCACCCTGCTATACATTTCCGACTTTCCCGTAGTGCCATCCCTCCTGATTTCTCAGATCCTCGTTGTCAGGCCATCTCATCAGCTCCTGTGCCCACACATTGTTTCAACAGTAAACATCAAAAGGTTTCCAGACCTATTGGTGTTAATGAAGGACTCTTACCTATCTGTCAAGTTACCAACAATCAAGGAAGGCAGAATAGGTGTTTTTTTAGTGTTTATTTCTGGGTTTTGTTTGGATGCAGTTTTTGTCCTTATTTATTTTTCACCCTAGTCATATTAAATGATGTATTTATTATTTTTTGAGCACACCCTGCCTCTTTGAATTTGGGTCCACACCTTCCGCACCTCTCTCCACCCTGTCGCAACGTGACAAGCTGCTCTTCCCCGTCTTTGGAATTCATTACCACCTTACCTCAATGATGAGTCATTAACCCTCTTCATATACAGACATAGAACTGCCTGCTCACTCAAACGTCGACCATTTATCTTATCACACATCAATAGCCTACATTTTGATATTTTATGGTTATGCTCTGTTGTTTTTATTGTACTGCTGTCTTTTCTTTTAATATTTTTTACTATTTGTGCAGTTTTCTTGAATGAAAAGCATCAATACCATATTTCTCTGTGTACAAGTTGACTTTGTGCAAAAATCGCCCCCCCTTCTTTACTTAAATTTGCGTGAGTTTTACAAAAATGTCCAAAATTAAAACACATGGTGTGTGTGATGAAATTACAGTACTTTCAGACATTTTTCTTCATTGTATATGAATACCATACTGTTGTGGCTATGAGGGGAGGGGGTGGGGTGGGAACGACACAAGTGCGAGGCAATGCATGTGTGTGTAGACGCAAATGCTGAAAATAATGTTGCAACAATAAAACGATTGGAAGCTCTGATGCCCTATTTTTTTTTTTTTACATTGAATGTGAACTCATCTAAAAGCCCTTAAATTCATCATCACTATCTGACAAGCCAAATACTGTAGCTTCTCCTTGTTGGATACGTTTTCCAGAAATATGGTTTCCAGAAATACAGCCAGAAAAATTATCCATGCAGCCTCATTGTTGACAACATTGTGGGAATAAGGCACCGCTTGAAGAAAGTGCATTGCGACGTGCAAACACACTAAGACGGATGCACTCTATATTGAATTAGAGGTATACAGTATATAATTATTTCAAGCCTTGTAAAAGACATTACTTATTTCACATTTGAATTAATGTTATTGTGGTTTTGAGTTATGAAGTTATAAGTCGACCCCCCCCTAATATGAGGGTTGAAAATGAGGGAAAAAAAGAAAAACCTCGACTTGTACACAGGGAAATATGGTAAATAAAATGAAATATTTTTAATTTATTGGTGTTATCAGAAAACATTAACTGGAAGTGATTTAAAGGTCATATATTAACACGTTTCTTTCTGAAATTATGTTATTTAGCATCTCATTTCTCATCTTTCACCTCATGTTGCTTTTCATCTAACAAAAGGAAAAGCGCACGTTCTACCAATCAAATGAAGGGACTGTTTAGCAGTAAAAAGGGAAGGTGTCTTGTCTGAGTTGTGTCATAAACTCTTTTGTCGAATATTTTTAACATCTCTATTTATAATCTTCCCTCTGTCCTACATATGTCTTAAACTGCTCCTTTGGGAGGTCTTTGTCATTGACAAAAGATACGATATCTTGCTCTGTTTCTGTCGACAACGCTTGATGAGGTCAGAAAATACAGTACAAATGGGACTTAGAAGAATTCCATTCTATTCTTTCATATGTTGCAATAAAATCAAGATATGACATTTGATGGCTCGGATTTAGTCAAGATTTTTTTTTTTTTTTTTTTACTTCATTGGTATATGATAGCATCGTTAGAATTAGGGGTGAATCAACCCACAGTACTTTGAACACCTTGATTAAAAAATGCCCTGAGGATATTTTTGTTTTTTCTCACCATATACCATCTTATCAGTGTACTTCTCAGGAAAACTATTTAGCCAAGCACAGCAACAATTCTTAATCCTCTCTGCATGACAGTAAAACATACAGGTAACAGGGCAAGAAGGCCAACTTCAAAATAAACTTGAACACATCAAATATATTGAGATGAATGCCTTGATACGCTATTGTTTTGAAATTGTTTCCTGAAGCGTGTCACAGAAGTCATGTTCATTCGCCAGTTCAGAGTCCTAGAAGATGATATTATACAATTATACTGACTTTAACTTAAGCACCTGTTGCCAGTGTTTATCAGTGGCTTGGCCTCTGTTATCGCTATGTCTAGCTGAAATTAGTCTCCAGCTAGCAGCTAGAGACTAATTAGTCACCCAAAATGGTTTTACAACAGTCTGAAGGAGCTCCCAGAGGTGTTTAGCACTTGTTGTCCCCTTTGCCTTTACGTGTGGTCCAGCTCACCCCAAACTATCTCGATTGGCTTCAGGACCGGTGCGTTTGAGCACTTTAAAAAAACACATTAGATACATCAGAACTCAATATGAAGTTGGATACCTGTCCAAAAAACGACAGGGCAATGTCTTAGGAACAAAAGGATGCCAAGTCTTTTCATGGAAGTTTTCAGCCTATAGAGGGCTCAATTGTGTAGACACCATAGAATCAGACTGAAATGAAGTTGTGGCAGGATAGTGCATTTTTTCCAAAACTTAATTTCTGCGTTTCAAAATGCTTTTCAGTATCTTGTGTGGCCCCCACGAGCTTGAATGCATGCTTGACAACGTCGCGGCATGCTCCTGACGATACGACGGATGGTGTCTTGTGGCATTTCCTCCCAGATCTGTGTGAGGCCATCCCTGAGCTGTTGTACGGTCTCAGGAGCAACCTGGCAGGGCCTAATGGACCGAAACATAATGTCCCAGAGATGTTTTATTGGGTTTAAGTCAGGGGATCATGAAGGCCATTCAATTGTTTCAATTCCTTCATCATCCAGCAACTGCTGGCATACTCTTGCCACGTGAGACCAGGCATTGTCATGCATTAGGAGGAAACCAGGACCTACTGCATCAACGTAAGGTCTGACAATGGGTTCAAGGATTTCATCTTGATACCTTATGGCAGTCAGAGCACCACTTCCTAGGCAGTAGAGGTCTGTGCATCCCTCCATGGATATGCCTCCCCAGACCCTCACTGACCCACCACCAAACCTGTCATGTTGAACGACGTTGCAGGCAGCCTAACATTCTCCTTAGCTTCTCCAGACCCTTTCACGTCTATCACAGGTGGTCAGGGTGAACCTGCTCTCTTCCGTGACAAGTACAGGGCGCTCTACGGTGCTGGGTAGTAAGCGCAGGGCCCACCAAAGGACGTCGGGCCCTCAGGCCACCTTCATGAAGTCTGTTCCTGATTGTTTGGGTAGAGATATTCACAACAGTGACCGCAGGGTTTCACGGTTTTACATGCATTTATATATATATATCTTGAAACAATCTCAAATTTGGACTTGTCAGACCAAAGCACAGATTTCTGCTGGTCTTTTGTCCATTCCACACCAGCTTGCAAACAATTCAAACCTATGAACATTATAAACGCACAATCTAAAGCGTATGGGTCCCCCAATAATAAGAGGAAAAACAAAAACAAACACTACTTCTGTGTGCCTAAATTTATTAATTCAAATTCATCATAGAGAGATGTCTTCATAGTATGGGTATCGGACACTCTGTGCAAATGTATCCATACTAACGTGACCCAGGCAGGATAGACACATTTACCGGGCAGTATTTAATGGGGATAGGAGGAAATCTGTTGTTTAGTTTATATTTTTTAGCCAAAAGAGCAACGAATCAATGGGGAGGATATGCTACCTTTCGTCTACTCCATTGTGGTAAAACATTCAAATGTCAGCCAAGCATTGTGAGAAGACCAGTCAATTCTTCAAAAAAAAAAAACTGTATTTAACTAGTAGCGTATGATATAAATTTCCTTGGTAAGGTTTTGAGGTTCTTTGTGGAAGTTGTTTCTTGAGACAACAGTCTACTTGATCTTAATCAACTCTGAGGTAAAAAATTGTGGGTTTTTTTTTTTGATTGACATTTGTTTTTCATCTGATTTTTAACTGAACTTGCAATGTCATACTGGAACCCCACAGTTTGCAGGTAAGAATCTATATTATGCACCTAGTTCTTATGTAGTGAAAAGCAAAACTGAGAAGGGGTGATGAGAAAATATCTCATGCTAATACAACCTAGGTAGCACGTTAAAAAGGGGGCTTCGGGCAATCAGTCATCCATTTAACTTGAACTTGAACTTTAATTTGGAACCGCATTAGGTAAAGAATATCCAGGTTTGAACAGCAAAATTGAAGGGCAATGTATGGATTTCATTTCAACAAGAAAACTGCCTTCTCTGCTGTTGAAAAACTCACTAGTTAGACAGCTGATTAGGAGAGGGATGGATGCACTTGATGTTTGTGGACGACATGTGGTAAATCAACCATAAAAATTAAGCATGGTAGTTCATTTTCTTGAATTTTACTCACTGTAACTTGCCCCGTCTCCTCTGGACTTTTGTCAAAATAATCCATTTTAACAATGACATCAACGATCCGGCATATCGCTTGGTGGGTCAAGAGATGGCTGTCAGTGACTTGACATCACATCCGTTCCCTAAATGGCCGTCCTTTAAAACTAACCAGTGATTTTGGGCGAACTGTTTTGGCATATACAGCAAGAGACCCGAAAATTGCAACACCGGCTATTTATCAAACTTTACAACATTGCTCCCTTGACCCAGCAAGACCTCTATTTGAGATCTCCAACTTTAATTTTTTTCTCTGATCTGACCTGCTATTAACTTGCAATTTCTGAGGCTGGTGACTCTGATTAATTTTTCTGCAGAAGCAGAGGTGACTGTTCTTCCTTTCATTTTCCTCATGTGTGCCAGTTTTTGCTGTATAACTTGATGGTTTTTGGGACTCCACGACACATTTTAAATTTTTGCAATTTTCTGGACTAGGTGACCTTAATTCCTTAACGTACTGATAGCCAGTAAATTTCCTTGAGTTAGCTGATTAGCTCTTGCCCTAATATAAATTCTAACAGTTGTTTGAATTCCTAATGGCAGTCATACTGGAGCCAGGAATAGTTCCATCATTCTGAATGCACAATTGTGACGTTTGTGACGATTTAATACCACATACCCAGCTGGCCTGGGTCGCAGTTGAAAAAATCAGCTCTCTGTTAATTATACAGCCAGCAAAGATCAGATCTACCAAAATAACTTTCAGCCATTCAGGTGATTGTATGCCATTGTGGTGACCGCCATATTTCAGAGTGATGTATTTGTCTGTTGTTGTTTAGTGATTTTGTGCAATGCTACAGGGTTTGATATTAATCAAGTATCACATCAATATCTAAATTGATCACTCATTCATTCTCTGAATGGCTTATCCTCACTATGGTCACGGGTTAACTGGAGCATATACTATCTCAGTTTTTTGTTGTTGTTTTTAGGATGGGTAAAGTAACAAAAGACCTGTGGCACTTTGAAAATGTATATTAACATGCTGATACTGTCTAAAAAATGAACAGGTTTTGTTTGTCAGGCTGAAAAACCAATAGCTCTAAATTCTGGCTCCAGTAAACAGGTCTAGGTTTGACTTGATTGCTTTCTTAAATTTTTGAATAAAGGCATTCAGATTATAATACAGATTGCTTTTGTGTTACAGCGCTCCGTTTCCTCTCTGCCATATTTCAGGTTCCTCTTTCTACGTTGCTTGTATGTGTCTATGCTGTCTTAGCCTACAAGCGTGTTTACCTGGTGCAGCTTAATCACATGATGGGTGGTACAGTTGCAGAACAAAAGAAGGGGATGTGGAGCAGAATGTGTCTCTGCTTCGTGCTGTGACCACACAGTGGGGAACTTAAGTTGTTGGTAAGCACAAAATCTGCTAAATTCCCTCTTTGACAAAACTGCAGAAGTGCATATACAGGACACAACTGTAGTATTGATCTCGAGACACTGATCTCGGTTAATACCAATAAATGGATTGATCCTCTCACCAAAATTGGTCACTGTTTGGGATGGGGTATTAAAGGTCATCACAGTGTTGAAATATGAGGAAGATTATTTGGTGCCTCGTGATGCTTTCTTTGTGTTCACCTCTTATACAGTCAGTGGCCCCTATCCCTGTGCCCCCCTCTCTTGTCTCTTTCCCACTTTCTCAGTCATCTCCCTTGCATGCACTTGCTGCTCCAAGGAGCTCCTGCATTGTGTGCCTTTAGGCTTCACTGGTCAGATTACACTACCTGTGGATACCCTCACCACATTCTCCCCACACTCAGGCATTCGAGGCATCATCTACTTCTCGCAGAGAAAGTGAGAATTATCCCCTGCGTAGTCTCGCTTCCATCATTGCAATGCTTACAACCCCCAATGTGTTTATGCCGATTTGCACATGCTCTGTTTGGAAAGAGTATGTGCACAAGTGTTAATTTGCCTTGGAGGGGAACTGTGCGTCTGCATACACGGTGTTACGTGTAGACAAGTGTGTGAATGCAAGCGGAGGTGGCAGGAGAGTGGTGGGTCTGTGGAGGAGTAATGGAAAGCAGTGGTGGTGATTGTGAGGAGTGTGTGTGGGATTGTTTTGGAAAATCAGCAGGTGTAGTTGTTGGTGGCGCATGTGGGCGGATGTGATGGACCTGGGTCTGGGCCACATTTAGTCTTGCCGCAGAATTGCATTAAGTGTCTACAAGCCTGTTTAACAAGAGGATTGACTAGAATTTGGCATTTATTATGAGCCAGGTGGGCTTTTTATTCTTTTGCAGGTAATCAGCACTATGAAGGAATACAAGCTATGTGTGTGTGTTTGAGGGAGGGGGTTCATTGCAATTCTTTGAAGTATCATAATTGCATATATGGAAAATATATAAAATATATGAAAATGCGGAAACCATCAATCAGGCTTTGGTATACGTCTGGAAAAATGTGGCTTCATCATTTCGACAACAGACTCTAAATCACAATACATAATCGCCAGACTTTTTTCTTTTGTCAACTTAAGCATTTGTACACATTAAAAAAAATCTCTAAAGTTGAACAAAGTTGTATTTTTACACCTTTATGATAAATGGCAAATGGTACTACAATAGATTCACTTACAATAGATCACTACAATAGATTTAAGTGATATGATGTACGCTACTATTTGTTCAAACAAAAACACGTAAACCATTGTACAGTTCCTGCAAAGAAAGCATGAGAAGAAATCTAAAGAAGGAATCAAAGTAGTAGGTGGTACCTGAATTTCACCTATTCAAAATGTATGGTATGCATTTGTTGCTTTTCTTTATTTCCCTTATTTCATATTGCATCACATAAACTTGAAGTGTAGAGACCTCAGCGAGCAAAATGAATATTTAACTAGTGGAAGAGACTTGAGCTCTAGGTCCACAGGTTTTCGTGTGCTAATCTACCCCACTAGGGACTTGCATTTATCCCAGTATTCGCATTTTGTTGCCATGCATAATAGGTAACATAAATAAGACTTCTCTCAAATCTATCACACACTTGCATCCCAACTAATACTGTATCATCAAATGAAAAAAATAAACTACTACTGCTACTATAGAAAGGATATTTAAAAAAAAAAAAAAACAGACTTTCATTCACAAATACTGCAAGATTTTCTACTTGCGTGACAGCTTGTGTGTGCGTTGGCGAACCCCAGTCACAAATAAATATTCCTTCAAATGGGAAATCATTTGCAACAAAAGCATGGGGATGTTTTAAACAAATAAATACATTATGCATAAAGCAAAAGAGATTACCCACTTTTGAAAGCCGTTTTATGAATAATTACAAACTCTCTGCTGCTGCAATTTTTTAGTGAGTCACATCTTTCTCACTATTTCAGTAAAAGTGATGCTTTTAATGCTTTGCTTTAACATCAAAAGATAACCTTTGAATGCTGATTAAAAGGTGCATAATTGTCTTTTGGCAGCGGAAACGGTGAGCCTGACTTGTGTTAGAAAAGAGCCTGCAGGCATAAAGTGTGTGATACCTTCTCTTTACCTGAAGCTCTGATTGTCAGGGTTAGTTAAAGGCAAAAAGTCCAATGTTCCTATGGCTTTAAGGACAACACGATCTCGTAGCAGACAGATGAAAAGAGTGCAGTAACTCATTTGCTCATCCATGGGGATTTTCCCTTCAAGGGCTGCATCACAATCTCTCCAAATGAAACCATTATCTCAACATTTGTGCCTTTGGCGCTCCTTTCTTACAATTTTACTCTTACTCACACACGCACTGTCACACAACATCCTTTTGGCTCCCAAGAATGCTTCCCCTTTTGTTCTGTTTTGCAGCGCAGTATTTTAGAGCTATAGAGGCAGGATGAAAGATGGATGGTGACAGCAGGGGAGACATGGGCTGTAAGGAATGTGGACGGGAATGTGGAAACGATGTTTGTGGTGACTAGAAGTGACTATTAATTCTTCCAGATGTTGTGATCTCTGTGTCATCACGGATGCCGTAAAGCAGCCGAAGGGAGACTGTGATCCAATCTGAAATTTCTCTTATTACTCGTATGATGATAATAACAGGTAGATAATGTGGCAGCAGTAGCTCAAAGTTAAGACTTGGGCAATAGAGTCAGATGGCATGGTTTAAAGTCTCTCTATCGACACGAATGTGAAAATATGGAAAGCGTTTTGGTGAGGTGCTAGTCTGCTTGCTTGGCTGCTGTTGTAGTGCCTTTGTGCGAGACTTCTTTCATGCAGATGAAGTGGTGTTTAGCTCTCTGCATATCTCTTTCACGTTGAATCTCTTCCAGCATGACTGCAAGCGTAGCATGTATTTCTACGTGTGATGTGCAAAAATATACAGTGTGTGAATGTCCCTTGGAGGGACACAATTAAAAAAGTCTAAATAATAGGTCCACTGGTTCAGCTGTAACTTTATTTTTTACATACCTTGAGCAAATAAAAGGTAACATGTAGTTGGCGACGTAAAACAAATGAGATTTTCAGTGTTCGGAGGCTATGACTCCAAGTGGTGATAGCATTGTAATGAATATAATTATCATGAAACGAATACTTCTTTAGTGGGTAGAATTATTTTATGTTATAGTTCTGGGCCATTGTTAGCTGACATGGTGAAAATTTGTGGGATCATTGTTTTTTATCCATTGTTACATTTTGAAAATCAAATGCAACTTACTATGTACTGCCTAAAACCAGACAAGTGGGATTGTGTTAACCTCATTTATGGAGACTGTACTATGTAGACTTTCTAAATGTGGGTGATTTGCACTTGAAAACTTTTGGTAATAATCACTTTTCAAATTAAAAAAAAAAAAAAAGCTCACACATTGACGAAGACCCTCATGCAAGCAAAATGTCTTGATTCAAGTACTGTATTGTCTGTACCAACATGGCTTTGTTTCTTATTTATGCAACTTCTCTTTAAATGTACTTGCACTGTGACCTTGGGAGAAATAAACAAGGGAGCTGCAAAGACACGTACTTCATGCACTGTTTCTAGCAACTAATGTAAGACAGGGGGAACTATTTTATTCTGTTATTGTACAATTTTACACTAGTAGCCCTCATTTTGTATTTACATGTATATAACAATTCTAATACTATCACACATCATTATGAATGATTCAGGCTTAAATATCTCTCTACATTCTTACATAGTTCATACAATAAATATGTTGTCTGTAATTCAGAGGAATAAATAACTGTATCCAGCACTAGATGATGAATGTGCTAAAACAGATCCAAACTAATCTGATGTATTGATATATTTTATTTTATTTTTGGCGCCCATATTGTTTTCCGTCCTTCTTTCTCAAGCATTATCACAGAATGATGGCATATTAAGCGTGTGGTTCAATATTATATACAATATACACTGTGTAGGTGATGGGTAACTGTACGAATGGATGAATTTATAAACATTCAGTCAATGGGCGAAAATCTAATGGCATTACAGTTCAAAACGTTTACAATTAAAACTGGAGAGGACAGCAAGATGCAATTGGGGCTTGTAAAGTCCAAGACTCCTGTGACCTGCAAACTCTTTATTCAGGGTGGTAAAGATCCACTATTGATCCCATTACCGCCGTGAGACTTTATAGATGGGTCTGCTTCATAGCCGTCAGGAACAATATAACTTAATTAAACTGAATAATGAATGGGGGAAGAAGGTTGTGTTTGTGTAAAAGGGTGATCATTTGCTCCTGTTTTCTCATTTCATAAACCTATTTACCATTAATCTTATCAATAGCATGGCTGATCCCTTAAACGGACCATGATTATGTCAAATCTGTGAGGTCATTTTCTTGCAGTAAAAGAATATCACCTCTGATGGAATGTTTCTTTATTTTTCTCATTTTCAACCATTACTTAGGATAATATCGCACACTTGCCCCTGAAGAGAAAAATCAATACACCTCTGCTAAGTCCTAAACCAAAGCTACTCCTTTTAGAGTAACGAGAGAAAACTTTGTGTAAATTTTCAAATTTATTGATAGGTGTCAGGGTGTAGCAGATGATAATTCTTTATTTGTGGGCAAACTATACTGTTTGGTAGAATGAAGGGAAATTGTCCTTCATAAGTGACTCAAACCTCCCATCAGTATCCAAGGATTTAGCAGCAGTAACGGCATAATGTGACACGTGGCATAATGCTCTCTAATGCTGTCTTAACACCTGACTCTCAGTGGGAATGCAATTATTTCAAATGTTGTAATGTTGTGCAGTTGAAAACTAGACAAGGGTTACAGACCATTACAGTATGAGATCAATTCTATTGTGTTTACTGCAGATTGCTGGCAGTGGGGATTCTAGTTGTGAATTAATAGTCATGGGAACAACTGTTTGAGCCCACAATTTGAACCACAAGCTACTCAGATGAAAACCTATTGCCCACAGCAATAAATCCTGCACTTAGGAAGATGAGTTTTTCCATGGTGTCCTGTACGTCTACAAGCGACAGTTTGCAAAAAGTCAGGCACAGTTTGGGCTGCTTGCCTGGACAACCATCACCACTCACATTAACCATCATTCAGTAATTGAGAGTACCTAACATACATGCTATAAAATGTGGATGGAGATGGTAGTACCCAGATAAAACCCACATAAGTGCAGGATAATGGGTTTGAAATGCAGCACTGCAAAAAACAAAGAGCACAAAGTGTAAATGAAAACTGCCCAGCAAAAACAAGTGTGAAGTTCAAAGGGCAAACATTTACCAAAATAAAAAAGAAAATCACAAGACAAAGCTTTGCCCAAGAAATTTGCGCATGAATGAAAACTTGAGGGACAATGCTTACCATGGAATTGAGAGATACGGCTCCAGATGACTGCAACCCAGAGGCTTTAAACTGCGGTGATGAGCAATCAAACAACCTCTCTCCACTCCTCCTCCGATGCGTACCACCTGGTGTCCATCCAATTTGTGGGATTACACAGTAAGAAGCAGAAAAAACAAGGATTTGCCAGCCTCAAGGAGATGAAATGATGGTGGAGGTAAGCCTAAAAAAAAAAAAATCTATAGCAAGGCCTGGAAACTGCCCGTTTGCCACCATCTCAACCTCTATTGGATTAGGTTTAAACTGTCCCCGAGTTCAAATATAGCCAATACAGAACTGATTTCATTCTGTTTCAACTGCACCATGCAGTCAATTTAAAACGACAAATCTGAGTTCTGGCAATCTGAATATAAAATGTATTTGTCTATGTGAAGAGTAGGAATGAATTTAAA
The DNA here is from genome assembly GCF_059441005.1 of Hippichthys cyanospilos. Taxonomy (NCBI): domain Eukaryota; kingdom Metazoa; phylum Chordata; class Actinopteri; order Syngnathiformes; family Syngnathidae; genus Hippichthys; species Hippichthys cyanospilos. The sequence goes on from NC_142371.1 coordinate 7,668,746, forward strand.
TGAACAAGGACAATAAGATTTGATACGTATATCTAGGGCTGCTCATTTATGTCCAAAATAATAATTAAGATTATTTTGGCCTAGGTTAAAATCAGGATTATTAATTACGATTATTCATCATGTTTAGTCAAACATGTCTATTTGTTGCACTTTTTTTTTTTTTTTTTTTTTAAAAGGCGGCATTTTGCAGCACTTTATCCTCGATGCAGCTTTTCGCCTGCTCCCATACAGGTGGAAGTAAATTGAGTCTACAGCATACAACACTACTGTTTAACAGAGGTAGAGAATTCAAGTACAGTGGACCCACGGTTTATGACATCCCTGCCTTGCGTATTTTTCACCTTTGTGTCATTTCTTTCAGCTTACGGCACATCCAACATGGCCGTCACTGTACGTGCATGACTGGCATGTTGGATAAGTCCACGCTCATACGTCTATACACGCGTCGCCGCTTACATCACTACAATGCTGGTCTGCTATTGGTCGATATCACAGTCAAAATGTCCACATGCTAAAGACTGAAGCTTAAAATAATGTATTAATTGTGCCTTTTACAGCTTATTTCAAACTTGAATGGGTTACTCGTGGGTCCCAAGATTGCTAGCGATGTTAAAGTAAGAAGATAATTTATATGGAAACGAAGCTGGAGATAATCAAGAAATACAAAGTAGACTAAGCTAGCCTATGCTAGGCTAGGCTACCCTCGTTAGGAAATATGGCCATAACAAGCTTGCCACATAACTCAAAGGAATTAAATCCCTTCTGTATTTTTATTTATGTTATTCAATTGTATACTGTGTATAACACTGTTTATTATATACTATTTTGATACCAATTTTTGATATGTATATACAATTTTGATGTTTTTACCTGGTGTTTTACATACATTAGCTATTTAACATAGGTTTGGATTGCCCGTCATACGGTGAATTTGTGTTATGATCCAAACCGTGGAACGTATTAATCTCGTAAATCGGGGGCCCACTGCAGATTCAAATGATCGAAATTCTTCCAAGCTTTTTTTTTTTTTTTTTTTAATAAACTCCTTATCCCTCATCAGGAGTTGTTTATGGTATTTAGGTCACGGTAGTCCTTTTCAGCCGAATCATGAATGTGTTTGTACCAGCGAACTTCCATAAGAAATAGTTCGTCCGCTGTGTTTTCTGCCTGGTGCTTCCGCACGGTAAAGGGATTCCAGAAGGTACGCGGGCGGAAAATATAACCTGCATGGTCACCGTGAGAAGGGGTGTGGTTGCCGAAATTACGTCATTTTGACGCATGGAGCTGTGTGGAACTCGCCTCTCGTATAAACCAAGCTGCCGCCCTTCTTGCAGGATTTACTCGCTTGCTATTTGTTAAACTTAATGTAGTCTTAACCTTGCGTTTGCCCCCTGGTGGTAGGATGACTGAAAGTGCTTGATTTGACATGTACGTGGACGGCTTTTCAAATGTTAAAATCACAGAGGATCAGCTGGCTGAAGTTAAAAAGGGGTGACTTTATAAGGGGTACAAGAGCAATCTCATTAACCGGGTTACATGGAGACTCATTTCACAGTCACATTGAGACTCATTTCACAGTCATGGGCTGGTGAAAGGTGTTCTATCAGGGTTGACGGACTCTGACATAGAGAAACACCTTTGTCCATATGTCATATTCAGTGGACGTCAGTTATTCACAGGACATCTGGACTGGGGATAGGAAAATCCATGCATAATTGATACCCATGAAAATGCAGTGGAAAAAATGCTGAACAAATTCTGAAAAAATGACATTAGTTTTCCTTGAAATATGGGGTCTTCCTTGCAACCTTCCCCTCATGCTGGAAAAAAAAACAAAAAACAAAAAAACAACAAAAAACAAAATAAATATTGAAAGAAAATCTAAAATTTCAACAATGCAGCGGTGCGCTATACATCATTTTGTGTGTTTATGGAAAGGTAAAGTCTATTTTTTTAAGTTAAAGAAGGCTAAAACGAAAATCTAACGTATGTACTTTCAGTAAAATAAGGCAAGGACGCTGGTGTCCACATGTGCACATCCGCGCAACTGGATGTGAACACCATCCGCTCAATTCCACCCCTGGTTAGCTTATGATGAAATTAGATGAATATAGATACGTCCAAAAATATAAACGGAGACTTTTCTTTTTTTTGCATACATGACACACTGAATTAATATTCACACACTTCTAAATGTTTGCACTTTGATTGTATATCTGTGTGATTGCAGGTATTTAAGTCAGAGGCTTGTGGTTGAAAGTTGTTGCTACATTCTCCATGTAAATCTGTAATCGATCCAGAACGCTTTTAAATGAATGTGGCCTCATTGGTCAAAAAACTCTGTGCATTACTTTGACCTTGGGTCACACATTTTGAACAGCCAAGTGGAGCATTCTATCTATGACCAGGCAGTTACTGATCTGTACAGCAAGTGTGAGTTTTCTTTCTGCCACCCAAAAATATGTTCCCTCCCACTGTGCAATGCCCATTGACATTTCCAGATGTGAGTAGTTCACAGACGCAGTGACTGAGGAAAGGGGGTGACATTTTGTGCCTCTGTGACAAGGCTGAGAAGCACTGACATTTGTGTAAGTGCTGAGTGGATTTGCTCCCGAAGATTTTCTATTATGAGAAATAAAGGGAAATTACTCATTACCTACTTATATATTTGGCAATAATCTGTACTCATGTACATCAGATGAAACAGAAGTGGAAATGGATGAATAGAGAATGAAAATGCAGTGTAAAAGACAGATGAATAAATACAAGAGCCAAGCGGCAATTCTCAAGTGGCTCACTTTGTTGAAGCATCTTCAGTCTTTTCCCTCTAAATCTCCATCAACTGCTACATACAGCTCCCTGAAGTATACAGCCTTCTGCTGTTGATCTTGCATGAAAAGGTACAAACTGTTCTGCACAAACAGACCATTAAAAAATAATGCAACTGCTTTTCCAAAAGATTACACCATGAGCAAGATTTGAACTGACTTTAGGAGATACTGCAGTACATGCTCCTCTTTTTATCTGATCATAAATTGCTGAGAGAGGAGGGGCAATGAAATCAATCTGCAATCAAAATATGCTAATACAGTGGAACCTTAAATATATATAGTTTTAAATTCAGTGTAGTCTATCGTGGAAATTGATGTTTGATTAATGGGACAATGGAGACACAGTGTTCCCTTGTTTTTTATGGGTAATGGATACTGAAAAACCCACTGCAAAGTGAAATCCGCAAAGTAGGACCCCTGACCTCCCATGTAAAGTATTTATAGTTTACAAATTTAAGACAAAGATTACTGCAGTACACATATTTACTTAAATGTAAACTAAACTAAAGTGAAGCAGAGTTTTTGCTTGAAATTACAATTTACTACAAAAGGTAACAGGATTCCAAAGCTTTCATTCCTCCTCGCCAATCTCTTTCATCCGTGATTGTGTGTGATCTTCAGTAGGAGTGAAGATGGGTCAGGCAGTCGATCAGTTTACGGGCAAGACATGTGATTGGCTCCCAACACGACCATTGACCAATGAGGGGTGGTTTACAACTCATGCTCTCGTTGTTCGATGGTCTGCCATTAACTTGGAAGCATGGAAGTGCAAACACAGTTTACAGCAAATAGACAGCACAACCGGCTGTGTTGTATAGAATTAGTTTGAAGAGAGAATGTGTCGTTATTGTTTCGCACTGAACAACAATTGCATCTCATTGAAGATTGCCAGCATGGGACAATGGAACAAAATAACTGTAATAATAATAATAATAGGAAGAAAAAACTGTAATGCTGCCTTTCAGTTTCGTTGTACAGACCTAAAGTAAAAAGCAATGTTTAAAATAAAGTGTTAAGGTATTTGTTGTTGTTTTGTGCTTGAAATATGCTTTGAATGAATAAATCACTTGCGCCTGTTGAGCAAAGCATTCTGGGATGCCTTTCCAATGTGGCAGCATTCTAGTAACCAATTAGTACATGGCGAAGTGGCAATCTCACTCTGATTGTCTCTCAGTCAGGAAAGGCAAGAACTAAGTTTTAAAATCACCCCAAAAGGCATTATCTAGTAAATTAAGTAGATCAAAATCTTGCATTTGACTCGCAGTTTATGTTCAAATGACATGTGTTCAATTGCGTTTTTTTTTTTTTTTGCAACCGCTTCTGGGGGAAAAAGTGTGCAATGGTTTGTGCATTCTCCCTAGTGTATGTGATTGCTAATTGCAGTCGAGTCCTGATGGCACACATTGCACATACATACTGTCGGATGTGTCTTGTCCCTAGTGGGCATGATTGCTTATTGCAGTCTGGTGCCAGGAGAACACGCTCTAAGCATTGGGATTTGTGAACAATTTATTGTTTTTTAAGCTTGTTTACTTAATTTGGATGACTGAAATGAGGATTGTATATCTTTGCTTTTTATTTAAGGCCAAGACGTAGAGAATACTGTTAAATAGTGTTTTTTTTTTTTTTTTTTTCAGAGATTAACGCTATTTACAACTTCTGGCTTGAAAAAATGGCAGACAAACATTGATGGAAAAATGTTTTATTTTTATCATGACGATACAATGTGCTTAATAATATTCACTTTTTATGAAGAGTATTTCTCGCTTATGTATTGAATCATTTAGCAACAATATATTAAGGAATTGTCAATGGCTTGTAAGATCATTAGAAAGTGTAAAAATGGCAGACAAACGATGACGGAAAAATGTTTTATTTTAATCATGAAGATACAATATGCTTAATAATGTTCACATTTTGTGACGAGTATTTCTAGTTTATGTATTGAATCATTTGCAACAATATATTCAGGAATTGTCAATGGCTTGTAAGATCATTTAGAGAGAGATCATTTAGTGTATATAAATGTTTAATAAACTAATACGAAGTGCCATACAATAGATGTATGCATGCACTTACACTTTACTATTCAGACATGTGCTAATGATTTCTGAGTGTGTTAGTAAACATTCACAAAATGCTAACATTTCCAATAAATGTCCTTCATTCATTATTTTTTCATATAATTCATTTCATTATTTCATATAAATCATTTCATTATTTCATATAATAATACAATTACTTTTCATTATGAACTTGTGACATGATGATTTATTACGTATATATTTAAGAAATGCTACAGGTATATTGATGATGCAGTCAGTTTCTGTGGTTGTTTATCATCTGGCTAATTATTCACCGACACCCATTTACTTAGCATTTTCAAGGTGAGCGAATGACTGAGGGTTGTTGCATTTGTACAGTGTTGTACAGTTACTGGAACTGCAAAATGTCATCATAAAAAAGTGTTTACTGTCTTTTTCTCAAGACGCACACTTGCCACTTGTCTGCTCCCTCTAGAGCTCAACTACAGTTAATTGGTTTTTCATAGAAAAACCTTTTGTGTATAATCAATACTGACGTCAAAAAAATGCATGTCACAACAAATTTTAAAGGAGAACTCGTCTTTTGGGATGCAGGTTTGGTACAAAATATCACCACTTTTACCGCATGCCTGCTTGCTGAGGTACTGTAAATTTGAGTCAAACATAGCATGTGGATTTTTTTTTTGTTTTGGGTGTGGTTTATACCAGGAAAATGAGTGATACATCCATTGACCATCACCTCAACCTTTTACCACATTAGAGGCCTTTTAATTTGATGCTCTGTGGGCAAACAGTGTGTCTCAAGTACATTTAAAAGCACAGACTTCACTATCATAATACTGAATGAGGTCTGTGTTCAAAAGGAACACCTTTCCTAATACAGAGCATACACTTTAGCTGATACTTATTCATTGCTCCAAACTCATTATAGTATGCAAAATAGAGCCCCCCCTGAGATGAATAAAAATTAAAATAGAGGTACAGTGTTGCTCGTCAGTGGTATCTTTATTTAAATGTTGGCTTTAAACTGCAAAAGCTAAACCATGGGAAGAGGATTTGGAAGTCAACAGGTAAAATTATCATAAAGAAACAATGATAAGGTTCCCTCTGCTCAAAGGTGTGGCGCAACCGTACTTCAGCACAGATTATGCAAGTACACTACTCTCACTAAAGTGTATACGTGATATCAACGCGTGGTGATGGTCCTACAGTAGAGGTTCAAAATTTGCTGTTGAAGGAATAAAAGCTTCTTGCAGACTGACATGAAGTCAGCAGGGCCAGGCCAAGGGTTAACACAAAACAAAACACTTCAATCCCTCACTGATGCTCTCTACAGCTCCCTATGGTCTCGATTGATTGAATCACAGGTCAGTCAGAGTACATTGATCTAAAAACCCAAGCACGCTACCCCCAACTCCTCAGGCCTTATCTTTGTCAATTCATTTGCTGGCTGCCAGGAGTATTCACTGGAGGGCTGTAGCTTTGGGGGTCCAGGTTTTAAACACACTTTTCCATTCCGGTGACTTACATTGAAGCCACTATTATTCAGTTTTCTATTTGCTTAGTATAAGACTGTAATGAAATTCACCGGAAGAGAGTAATGCTATACATTTTAACTGGCTTAATGTAAGGTTTTGTTTTTGGAGAAGGCCTTATCTTTCCTGTATTTACCTCAAGAATAAAGGAATTGTTCTTGTAAAGAGAAGCCAGGTTCTTTCTCACTTCACTGTCTTTCTTTCATGCTGCATGCCCAGGGTGTTTAAGTACGTGATTGAATCTATTGGTGTGTGCGTGTGTCTGTTTTATCATTTCCATTCAAGACATTCGGATGACATAAATCCAAAATGGCATTTATCCTTTTCAATAAAAATAGTAAAAAAGGCTGAACAATTCATTGCATTTGCAGTATAGTCGCAATGTGATAATGCACAATGTTTGTACTAGCAAAGGCTGCGGTTTAATAGTCATTACTTTATCGAACGCGGAGTGGTAGCGGGTCCACAGAAAGCTAACATAACATTGCCGCGCTAGCATTAAACGAGGTTTCCGTCTCACAAGACAATGAGACAAGGATCTTACATGCTTGATCATTTTCATCTTGCAAGGTTAGAAAAAAATTAAACATGGAATAAACCTCACCATGTATTCACGTTGTGTTTTTTGAGATTTTGTTATATGCCAGAATGCACGTGTGTGGAAGTATGTGATCGCTATGGGATGTGTGCGTAGGGTTGAATCCCATTTAAGTGTCACCAAAATTCATGCACGCATGGAGATGATAGTGAGCGCCTAGTTAAACCATGACAACTTCAAATGCATCCATGCGAAGTTGTCGATCTATCAAATACTAGGAGGATGAACTTGGCGGCAGGTGTGGACAAAAAAAACAGAGGAAAAGATGCTTGAGATGTCGCTGAGTGTAATGCCCACCGGATCTTTTTTGTGATTGAAAAAGAAAAAAATCAAAATCTTACTTTTCCTACCTGTTAGTGTTTGCAATGTCACTCACTGGAGATGGTGTTGGCTTTCATTTTTATTTGAAACGATATGTTTGGGGTAAAAGTGACAGTCAAACATGGTGCCAGCAATATCATGCATTGGGCCTTTTTTCCTTAGCAGAAACAAGGAAGATGGTTAAAATTGATGGGAAAATGGATAGAGCTAAATACAGGACCATTCCGGAAGAAAACTTGTTACAATCTGCAAAAACCCTGAGACTGGGATGGAGATGTATCTTTTAACAGGATAATGATACAAAACATAGAGCCAAATCTACAGTGGAATGGTTGACAATCAAATGTATCCAGATGCCAAGTTACAGACCTGAATCCAATCAAGAGTCTGTTGAAAGAGCTCAAAACGCCTGTTCATAAATGCTCTCCATCCACCCTCACTGAGCTCCAGCTGTTTTGCAAGGAAGTATGGGCAAGAATTTCAGTCTTTCGATGTGCAAAACTGATAAAGACATACTCAAAGCGACTTGCAGCTATAATTGCCGCAAAAGGTGGAACTGCAAGTGTTAATGGGGGAGAATAATGCACATCCCACTTTTAAGTAAAGTTTGTTTCACTTCATGAATGATTGTGTGCCACTTGATTACCAAAAAAAATAAAATTCCTATCTTGTATCTTATATTTCATGTTCAAGCCTGAAATGTGGCACAATGTTGAAACGTTTAATGGGACATACACTGTATGTATACATATACACACGGGGGCTACAACATACTTGTGATCTTTGGGTTTGTATGTTTGAATGCATAGCTGATAATGTTTACAGGGAGTCATGATTTATTTTTTGTATGAATAGCAGCAGGTAAATTCACAGGTTGATTGTATCTTTTTCCATTTAAATACAAAGCATCATGTACTTTAATTTTTAACCAATGGGATCAGGTTACTGTAAATAGTTATGATTGCTTTTTCATTCTATATATTGTGAGAGGAGCTATTTTGATTTTAAGTCATTAAGTGCAATGCACATCGACTGTTTTTTTTCCAGTCACATACACAGTACTATCTAAATTATTTTGAAGGTGTTTTGTAACAATATTGCATCATTTTTGTACCAATACTACAATGCTATCAATTTTTTATCGTGTGAAATATCTGTCACATTTTTAAGTTCTTAGCATTGTAATTGGGATTTTTTTGAAAATCATTTTCCATTCACTCTATACTTCCCGAATGTTCTATGCTGTCAGTGTTGTCTAATGAAAAAATGTTTCATGTCTTTGGCAGGAGGCATATTCGAGTCCATCGAAAGTGGCCCATCGGGTGCTGAAGAACTAGCCTTTAAATTTGCTTTAAACACAATCAACAGAAACCGAACTCTACTGCCAAACACCACTCTTACTTATGACATCCAAAGGATAAACATCTATGACAGTTTTGAGGCCTCCAGAAAAGGTAAGATTTTTATGATACAGTGTATACACACGAATAAATGTCTGCAAGCATCATATGCACATATGTATCCACAATTGCATTCATTTACTGTTTTTTTGCATTGACAGTTGCATATTCCCAGACAGTTTTATGAGCCTGATGTTGCTAAGCTTGTGACAATTTAAACCACACTAGGAGGAAAAAGCTGAGTATTTCAAATATAAACAGCTATAATTGATTGGTTCCAGGTAATGACTCAGTGGTAGTAATTCAAAGATTTGTTTGTCCCCCAGAGCAGGCCAATAAAGAGCTTTAATCTATCTGCTTCACATGTGCATCAAGTGAGCAATTTAAGTCTCCTATCAATTACAGGTCATTATATTGTGTCTAAGTGACTGAGCTGACTCCATCATATAGAATATTGTTACTCAAACAGCAAGGTTTACGAAAAATGAAAACGAAAAATGAAAGAAAAAATGTTTCACAGTCATTTGTCTCGTTTGCCGCTTCAGTAATATTAATTACAGAGGGACTCGTTGTCTCAGTTTTCCAGTCGGCATCCACCAGAGATAAAGTTGAGTTTATTTGCATGAAAACGGAGAGCACTTCTACAGAAGGTCTAAGTCTCCTAGTCTGGTACACACCAGCAATTTTTCACATGAATGAATGAAAGCCAGACCAAATGTTTAGTCCAGACCAAACAAGTGTAAATAAAAAAGGTACAGCACAAGTGGCTCATTAGTGGCATCAACACTTAGTTGTACTGTACTCTTACCATAAAAGACAGTTTTGCTCTTCACAATTGTTTGACAGTCTTGTATTTCTCTTTGCAAAATATAAGTATTACTGCAGTAGGCTACACTTCACAAAGTGTAATTGAGTATAACTGTAATTATATAAAGTGTACTCTAAACTGTGTATTTGTAGTATACCAGAAAGTAATTGTTGTTTATCCTCAATTGGAAAATAAGTTCATAAAAGAGTATACCACAAGCAAACTCTTTCAATATACAGATACGATTCTAATTCTATACGTACTTCTAGTCCACAGTTTAACCTTTGTGTGGTGGTGGTAATATATATATATATATATATATATATATATATATATATATATATATATGTTTTTTTTTTTTTTTTTTTTTTTTTTTTTTTTTACTCAGCCAATGTGCATTGTTCTGAAAAGTTTTTGGGGAACAAAATTACTCCATCATTATTTTTTCTTATGTTAAACTAGCCTACATGCTGCGATTAAGTGGCAACTAGTTGAGATTGTACCCCGCCTGCTAGGCCTGAAACAAAGTAAACTGCATTTTTTTTTTTTTAAGCTCAGGAAGAGAAACAAAACACACGTTGAAAATAAACAAATGAATACTCTAATTAAAAAGCGGACTCTTCTACCAAAATGGATAAACCAATGATTGTGATATGAAGATGATGATCACCAATGCTACATGTAAATTCGTTCTATTATTTTTTAATACATTTTACTGTGACATTTGTTAATATTCGTTGTTGGTTTTTGCTCACGTCACGTAAATGCAGTTTGAACCAGAGACTTACTTTGTTCTTTTTACTGCGCACTTTTTGGACTCCAAACATTCCTGTTGAGACCCGTACCTTTTTAGTATTGCGAATCTCGGGGTTTCAACAGTTTTCAGTTGTAAGAGGACCTTTGCAAAGCACGCATTTTTTTGTTTTGTTTTGTGCAAAACAACCCAGAAGGTTGGATAATCTTTACCCAAATATTATCTCAGCCCTTTTTATCCCAACTGTTTTGAGAGTATACCAACAAAGATTCTAGCCTTGTCAATGCTGGATTTTGTTTTCTTCACAGGGATTTGGCACAGTAGCCAACTGGCTCGTGTGTCCTCCTCCCAGTACAGACATCTTGGGTTTGAACCCAGTCTATGGCAAATCCAAATAGTGTGATGACTCTATGAACTGTGTTGACTAGAAGCTTGCGTTTTTTTATATTTGGAAAATGTACTGTAAATCAGTTTCATGTATTATACTTCAAATATAAATCTGCAAATGTAAGTGTTAATTAGAGGTATATGGCTTTTATACTAATTGTATTTACAGTAAACGAGAGTCCTAGTTGCACATTCAATTCATATACCTGTAATTTAAACTGTGTACTAGAGTATACTTACATCTAGAATGCTAAATATATAATGGCTGAATATACCTGTAGCATACTCTAAATAACTTGGTTCCAATTTAGTCTGGACAAGTATTCAATTAGTATACTTTCTGGTACACTGCGAGTACATAGTTCAGAGTATACTTTATATACAGTACTTGAGTACACTTTACACATATTCCCTTTTGCTAAGGGTAGGTTAGTGTTTCTACTAATATAGATCCCTCTTTGCTTCAGCCTGTGACCAGCTTTCTCTTGGAGTGGCAGCTATATTTGGTCCTTCTCACAGTTCCTCGGCCAATGCTGTTCAGTCCATCTGTAATGCACTAGGGGTGCCTCACATACAGACCAAGTGGAAGCACCAAGTTTCAGACAACAAAGACATCTTCTATGTCAGCCTATATCCAGACTTCTCATCCTTGAGCAGAGCAATCCTGGACTTGGTCCACTTCTTCAAGTGGAAGACAGTCACAGTTGTTTATGATGACAGCACCGGTGAGCTTTTTTTTTCCTTTCTTATTCCAAGCACCACAATTTGATCTGTTTTTTAGCTTGCACTTCCTCAGACATTCATCTTCAGTCTCAATCCATTTGGTGCAACTCATGTTCACAGAATTTCTGATAAGTTTCAAGATTCAAGAGTTTTATTGTCATATTCATAGTGATACTATGACACAATGACACAAATGACACTACTGACACAATGAAATTATTATTTTGTTCGTTTGCCTGAGCAGGCTACATTCCACAATCGAGGAAATTATATACTAGGCAAAAAACAAAACAAAAAAAACAGTAATAGAGCATTAAGGGCGGTAATAATGAACCACTAATAAATGAATAGACTTTCATTCCAATCATATTTATGGAGTAGATGAAGAGGAAGAAACTGTATACATAAGAGGATGATAGTGCAAAATGGTATCATTTTTCAGCTTTCCTGCACTGTGCAGGATTTGTAAGGTGCATGTGTGCATGCGGTAAAGTGACTGGATTGTACATCTGTAGTTTTTGGGAATCTTTGCTGGCATGCCAAATTTCATCAGTCTCTGTATAAAGTACAGTCTCTGTTGGGACTTCTTGATGATCTGTCGAATTCTGTGGGACCAGGTGAGATACTCGCTGGTGTAGGTGCTGAGTAATTTGAAGGCTTTCACCCTCTCCAGCTCTGTCCCATTGAGGACAAGTGGTGATTTGTGCAGCTCCATCTGTGGCCTTGGGTCAATGATCAGTTCTTTGGGAGGAGGTTTTTGCTGCGATGCCAGGCCACAAGGTCTGCTGTTTTGCCACCGCCTACGCCCCACCCCCCAGTGATCACATTGAGGAGTTTAGTGTAATCTGCATACTTAATCATGCTGGTGTTGTTTTGGTAGGTGACGAGTGAGTAAACGAAAGGGCGTTTTTGGGGTGATTGGGATGAGCGCTACAGGACGGTAGTCATTCAGGCAGGTCACGGTGCATTGCTTGGAGACAGGCACTATGGTGCTGGACTTGCAGCAGGTGCGGACAGAGGTTTGTTCAAGGGATAGGTTAAAAATGTCTACAAACACATCAGGTAGCTTTGATGAGCAAACCCTGAGTGCATGACCAGGGATGTTATCTGGACCGTCTACTTTCCATTCGTTTGTTTTGCTCAGAACCTTATGCACATCTGCTGGCGTCACCATGAGAGGAGGGTCCTGTGCACACTCCTCGGCCAGCATCCTTCTCTGCTGATCAAGATTCTGAGCGTCAAAGCAGGCGTAGAACTCCTTCAGCTCATCTGGCTCTATGTCTTGGGTGGATGTGACTGTCCTGCTCCTCTGTCGATAGTCCGTGATGTGTTGAAGTCCTTCCCACATGCACTGAAGGTCTGCGGTGGAGTAATAACCCATCAGCTTCTGCCTGTACTGTCTCTTGGCCTCTCTGATTTTCACCTTTTCATTTCGTAGGTTTCATGATTGAGGTTCTTCAATGTAGGCACCTTTACCTGGTACCTGGTACCCTGGTATTTTCTCAGTCATCATAATGTGAATGATGCTTTATGACCTGGAATGACTTTCGGTTCACAGCGCTCCATTTTCAAGTTAGACTTAAATTTCTTGACCTCTTATTGTGTTTGAGACCAGTTGAATTGAAATGAGTTTCCAAACTTTGAAGAATCCACCAGAACAAATTGAACTTGCATGGGTGAGCAGGTAATTCATGGACTGGTTATTGAAGAGGACATAAACAACCATTTACACTTGCATTAGTATGCTAATTATTATCATTATGAATGTGTTTTCTCTCGGTTTTTCTTACTTTTTTTGGGTCACTCTATAAAGCACTTGATCAAATCAGGCTATTTGCACATACAGTGACATATGTCAGGGTCAGAGTTGGATTCCATCCTGATGTCAAGCTGCCAGGTTTTGCTGAACTCAATCCAACATGCTGAGTATTGACTGGCTCAAAAGAATTTCCTTAAATGCAGGCATGTTCTGTTCAAAATAACTTCTAGAAGTACACTGTAAACATTGAAGTTTTACTAATAGTTCTGTAAATTGTTTGAGAATGTATGCTGTAAAATATGTTCATGAAATTTGGTGTAATGATGCCATGGATTTCTTAAAGCCTCAATATCTTAAAATGTGTTTGTGGGGTCTTTGCCCTAGATGCCAGCATCTTTAAGGAGGAACTTAATATCTTACAGATAATAGTTTATTAGTTAAATTGCACATTGATTTACATTGATACCATATGAGTTTTTTGAGATACAAGCTGTTTCTCAGCTCAATTTTAGCCCAATGTCTTGTGATCATGAATTTGAGTTATGAGTAATTTTTGGGGTGATCATCGCTAAATTCCTATAGAATAGCACAGCTCCTGTGCTGATCGACAGCTAAATGGCATATCCACATTCAGAACCAAAATGGGCAACTTGTAGTACTGTACTGTTAAAAAAGCAGTTACTTTAGGATCATCAAGGTAATATATTCACAAGACCACAAAGCCATTTTTGCTTCATAAAATAAGTTATCTTTATTCATCACAGTATTATGAAGAGAATTTTTACTACGTTCATTTTGAAAACTGTATTTTAATTACAACTTTGCCTATATAGAAAAACTCTACTGTACAGAATATAAAACCAAAGACATTGCAATCCAACAAAAATACTATTGTAGATCCACCCACCCAACTTTAATTCGCGCTGATACTCAGAAGGGTGTGCTAGTGCCTTGCTGAGCAAGCTTTAGGCAAGAGGTGAGAAAACACCCTTTTTACTGGCAGCCAGTCAAACACAGGTCACATAATTAAAAGTTGAAAACAAACAATCACGTTAATATTCAAATCATGTATGCAGTGAAAACCCAAAGAATTAGGAAGTGGCACAAGCAAACTTCACACAAGAACCCTGGTAAGGAGATTGTATTCTCAACCCTCACAACTGGGATGCAACTGTACTTAACCATTTTGCGACAATGATTAAAACAACTATTATGAATGTTGTTTTTTTTCAACTTTCAGTATAGACATCCAAGTGTAATGCTTAATGGGAAAATTCATTGTAGCAGTTACACTCTAATACCAGATATCCTGTTTTAAACAATGCAATTTTTCGGGAATAGAATTAAAAAAGGTGAAGGAACAATCTCTGTGTGAGCAATTTTTCCTCCAAGCTGGGAACAAACAAGCAAATCAATAACCACAATGGGAGTTGTCTAATAGTTCAATGTTGTAATGGCAAAACGGGGATGGCAGCAGCATGTGTTAGAGCGCTCCTAGCCAGGCATGACATCCTTACAACTCTCGAGGAAACTGCTGCTACTGCATCTGTGGCAAGAGAGTTCTGATGAGGCCATAAGGGAGCTGAGACCATGATACCAAATCACTGGCTTTAAAAAAATATTTGTTTCATGCACATGGATGTGCATATGGATAAGACTGTTGAATCACCCATGAACTGCAGATATAACCAGGATTTTTGAAACTGGAAAGAAAATTGTACTCCAGAATGCCTTGACATTCTTGACATTTTTTTCTTTGTATCCTGCACAAATTCGAGACACCCTTTACTGGGTGAAGCCAAGAAGCCCCAGAATATAAATGAGCCTCCTCTTCACAGCAGTGTACATAATGCACAGCTCTTTTCTGTGTACGCTCCATTTTCTGTGTCTGTAAACATGACTTGCCAAAGCTTTGTAATTTTGTATTTTGCTTCATCTGCCCCAAGAATATTAAAGCTGTGCCATTTTGTCATAGTGTCTCAAATACCAAAAAATGTGCCTTTGCTATAGGGCTGTCACTAACAATTATTTCAATAGTTGATTAATCAGCGTATATTTTTTTTAATTAGTCAACTAATCCCAACTATTTTTTTATCTTGCTTGAAAGTAGGTAACACTCTAATGCAGGTTCCAAATAACCTAATGAGCCCTTCACCTCAACAACCGTATAGCAGGAGTATCACATGTGTACCCCGCAGTCCTGTTCTGCAAATAATTTACAACATATACATTACATATTACACTTGTTTTACACATTTAGTATAGCTGTTTCTTAATTATTGAGTTAGAAATCAATAACATGATCAGGGTCTTCACAAAATCTGGTAGCCCTTCGTATTACTCAGTACTTTGGTACTTTGGAAGTAGCTCTCGGTTTCAAAAAGGTTGTTGACCCCTGCAAGATAGTATACAGTATTTATATACACATAACTGAAGAATTGTTGACTGTATTTTTTTATTCAATACACAAAATATTTTTTTTTAGTAAATATACGTTAAAAATATTCAAATTAAAGTGCATTTTATCTTGTAAAAATACAGATGCTATGTATTAGCTAGCTACATTATTGACGCTAACCAACTATATTATTTTTTTGTTGTTGTTGAACATTCACAACTTAAATTAGAGTAAAACAATGAACAAGAATATATTTGTAGGATACATACCAATCCAGTTGTATAATCAAGTTTAACATTTTATGAGCCAAAATAGCAAAATTGCTCCAAGTAACATTTACACAGTATGCCTTTAAGTATACAGTATGCTTATCAAGCTACAGCCTTTTCAAACAGTTATATCACAGTTATATGTTGAAAAAAACTAAAGGGTTAAGGACAAGTAAATACACAGTCCTCCACCCTTTGTCCTATTCGAGTCACCAAGTAGCGTCCAAGCTAGTTCGAAAACGTTGCCCGGTATTCCACTGTGTAGCTATGTATCCGTGAGTAACATGACATTGCAGTCCATGAGTTTTTTGTGTTATGTAATCTGGTGACAACTCATCAACTGGTTCACCATAGACCGCACATTAGCACGGAAAATGTTGTTAGCTTTAGCTTAGCTCTCAGGGCTTCTCCCGCCTTTGTTCATGGCCTAGCCTGCAAAGTGTTGGGTGCTTTGCTCAGCTCCTGGAAGATGCGATTGCAGATAAAATGGTTAGAATTTTGCAGTGTAATGTCCAAAAGCTTCTTACAAGTACAGTCGAACCTCTATATAGTGAACCTCTACAAAGTGAATCTCTCTTCATAGTGAACGAATCTTTACGGTCCCTTGCAAAACAGCTATATTTGACGTGTATGTAAAACCTCCTCATAGTGAAACTCCACATAGTGAATAATCTCTTCATAGTGATGCTATTAGTCAGTCCCTTGACAGCATCTACCTCTATATTGTGAATATCTGAACTTATCGAAAATTGTGAAGTTGTAAAATTGGGCGCACTGTCGGGATTTCCTCCCTGCCTAGCCGCTCTCGCACGCCGCGACTTTCTCTTGCATTTTCACTTCGTCCGCCGTCCACTGCGCACGCGTTTCTCCGCTGGTCATCCCTCCGAAAATTCTAAGATGTCGGAATCTGCCGTGAAAAGTATGGATGCTAGATCTATAAGTCGGAAGCGAAAGCCTTTGTCGTTGGAGGAGAAGTGCGACATAATTCGGAAGTGTGCGAGTGGTGGCATACCGTGCAACCTCGTATTGACAGTTACTTTCTCCGCGCTGATGACATGCACTGATCATGTTTTATTATGATCATATACTGTATTCATTAACTATTGTTGAATAATAATAAAGAGTTTTGTTCAATGTAAAATGTTTTTACATTAGTTTTACCGCATTAGATTTTAGTGTTTAAACAACTTAAGTTGTTTAATTTACATTTATTTACATATTTATTTAAAAAAAAAACGTATATAAAATTATTTACATATTTATTAAAAAATTATTCACATATTTCATCAATGAATTCTGAACATTTTAGGAAAACCTCTATAAAGTGAATCTCTCTTCATAGTGAACTTCTCTCCTCGGACCCTTGAAGTTCACTATGTAGAGGTTCGACTGTATATTTAAAAGTCAAACTGTCAAAAGCCAAAATGAGCAGCGATATCACTACTATCTTGCAAACTGAAGAGACACCATCCTCAATTTGTGCACGCGCCACCGCTATGTTGTCAGATCAACTGTTTGTTTTTCCCCCAGCCAAGCATGTCTCATTATTCTTCCAGGGAGGGGTAAAATTAGTGGAGGGGAAACACTTCCTGTAGGACTTCCTGATAAAAGAAAACATACAATGTGACTGAAATGAGCAAAAAACACAGAATATAAATTCTAAATATGTTAAAGCGACTAGCCTATCCCAGCTGTCTCAGAGCAGTGGCAGGATACACCCTTGCCTCATACACACTCATAAAACGCCTTGGACAGGAGTGTGTAATGTACCTGTTATACATGGTTTTGGAATGTGGGAAGAGACAGTAGTACCCAGAAATGGTAAATGCACTATCACTTATATAGCGCTTTTCTACCTTGGGTACTCAAAGCGCTTTACACCAACTAGTCATTTACCTACTGATGATGCAGCATCAGGAGCAACTGGGGGTTCAATGTCTTGTTCAAGGACATTTCGACATGGTCTTGATGGTCGGGGATGGAACCCACAGCCTCTCAGGTGGGAGACGACCACTCTACCTCCTAGCCATGCCACCCCATACTACTTACTGCTTTTGTCTGTTATGAGTTTATTCAGTGACTTTCGATGTGTTATGTTTCATTAACAGCAGGGTGCCTTTAATTCTTCCCGCGAGTGTAAAAACCATGGTATCTTCTACAGATTTGCAATCAAATTTGGCAGCGCGGCTCAATACCCAGATTAAACTGCACACAGCCAATCTTTGGCTTCATAGGTGCTGCTTGGAGGACTGCCATGACAGCATTCTCCATCACGTCCATCTGCATGGGAGGCAGAACATGTGGAGGACCATTATGTTGAGCAATGATTCAAGGATTAGAGAGTGTAACGGACAGGGATGATGCTATGCTAATTTCTGAACCGAAACATTTGAGTTGTGCTCATTGCATGGCATCATATTGTATTTGGTCCTTTGAAATATGTAGTTCCTGGATTGGTAAATGCAAGCAGTTATCATATCTTGCTATGGCTTTAAAACACGAAAATCTCTTTGAAATATACTGCATTTTCTATAGAATTTGACAAACGTGAGGGCCTCACCACTTTACCTTTGAGAGTCCCATAGAATTTTAGCCAATTAGAATTCAGCTAACTTGTGTCTCCAGGCTATATGTAATCTTCCTGCTCCTGGCGCTAGGGCATTCATTTCAATAGTTGCGTCCACTTAATAGACTGCTGCAATAGCCAATCGAGTCATAAGATCGCCATCTAGAGACCTCACGTTGAACGTGAGTGGATGCTCACTGCAGGAAAGCGGTGCAATACTCCACAACCAAGCAATGCGGTGTTGGCTTAAGATGATTGCGTGAAAGGTGTAGCGTAGGTCCTAGCTAACCTGTCCTGACTTGGCCATTTTTGGGCTACCAGGGGCATGAGCTAACCCTGGCATATAGTTCTGCTGGGAATAGCTTTGGTTTGCAAAGGATCGATTTGGTGTTTGGAGCTACACTGGATTTGCAAACTTCAATTGTTTAACCACGGCAGCAACGAAACACCAAAGCACAGCCGGAAGCACGTGCTACAGTGCTTTTAAAAACCTATGGGGACACCCGAGTGGATACACAGTATTGTACATCTCAGTTTGAAGGTAAAGAGAGCCTCATTGTGCTACAGTGCTTGCACAACTTTTGGGAATACCCGAGTAGATATACTGTACATTTCAGTGCGAAGAGAAAGCTTGAGCATGAAAAGGTCAAGAAAAACCGGGAGATATTGAAAAGACTGATTCATTGTGACCACCGTTTGTTTTGGTGCAAGACTTTCTTTTTTATTCTTTTATTTTCTTTATTTATTGTTTCATTTTTTCATTTTATTCCATTCATAGTAAAGAAGTAAAATGATGTTCTTCTTAAAATGGACTTCATAAAATGTCGTGAATATTTATTTTAAATGATTAATTCTTTAAAGTTTTGACAGCATCACATGTAATGACAAGTTTTAATGGCTGATGCGGGTTTATTGATGTTTAAAAGCACCGGAAAATAGCCTGTGTAGCCCAGTAATGCGTACGTATGCGCATGAGGGCTGTTTATTCGAGAGTCTGACATCACAGGGGGCATACAGTACGTGTGAAAGTCACAAAGCATCACTGGCATTAGGTTGTACATTTCAAAATGCAATTCCTCACTGCATTTGTCGATAATGGTCATGATACATTTAATACCATCATATCATTGGATTTAGAAATAAATATTAAAAATAATCCAAAAAAAGACCATCAAAATTATTTGAATGTTATCGATGGGTTAAACCCAAGCATGGGGAGAACAAACGCGGTGAAAAATTAGACAGAGGCAGCTAACCTGACACTTAATGTAAGGGCAACACAAAAAGAAGGGCTGATTTGAAAATTAATAATAGTATCCTGAAATAAACTCTCTCCATGGTTTATATTGTTAACATTTTCCATAAAGCTTTGTGGATGTGTGGTAGAACTAATTTCTGCTATCGAGCATTAGTTTTTGGACTTGGCAGAGGTCTGCGCTATACAATCTACTCTTGTTTTATTGCATGGATTTATATAGCACCTTTGTCAATAGCACTAACCCTGTTAAATTGCAACTTCTTTTAATGTGAAGTACTATGTAGTGCTGTGACCTGCTGCTGACGCTTGATCTTGAATTTGCTCACAGATTTAATGACTGCGAGAAACAAGGCCCCTCTGTGACATTTACAGCTACATCATAGATTAACCTTCAGTGCCATTTTATGTATTTGTAACTATCGTATAAAACATTCTTGGATGTTCTAATTTTGTGAATGTAAATGATTTTGACATTGATTAATCCTTTTTTTCATATGTCAGTAATGTTTTGGTTGCTACCAGAGGTATATTTGATTGATTACAATCCATCCAAGGCAGACCTTTTTTTAAAAAGTTTTAGAGTTCATATCCACCTCCACCTATGTGGAATTTGCATGTTCTTCTTGAGCCCGCAAAAGTTCTCTCCAGGCACTCCGGCTTACTCCAACATTCCAAAAACAGGCATGACAAGTCAATTGGATTTTTTGTCTCTTTGTGCCCTGCAATTGGTTGGCAACCAAATCCGGGTGTCCCCCACCTCCTGCCCGAAGTCAGCTGGGAAAGGTGCCGGCAAGCATGTGACCCTTGTGAGTATAAGTGGCTTTAGAAAATGGATGGATGGGCGGACTTAAGAAAATTCAGAGGTATGAGCAGATTTGCCTGTAAGTCAAAATGTGTACCAGTTTAGCAGTGAATTAAGCAGTAAAATGCACTATAAATATGGTTTTGTAACCACTCACGATCGAACAAAGCTTTACTGTTCTGCCATTCTGAAACAAGTGAGGCCGATCAATAGCAGACCAGCATCTCCGTGAGGAGATGCCGACCAATGGCAGACCAGCATTGTAGTGACGCGTTGCATAAATCCACTATGAAGGGCAAAAAAAAAAAAAAAAATCCTAAAAGCAATTTCCTAAACACGCCTGTATATGGACACGAAACAACACAAATAAAGCCAACCCCCTAGGGTCATGGCAGTTGTTTTTGTCGTAAAGCCGGGAAAATACAGTAAAGAGGGTACAAAAATACTTCGTATTCCACATCGCAACATGAAAAAAAATGTAAGCCAGGGACGCTGTAACACGGGGGTCCGCTGTATTTTCCTAACTCATTGAACCATTTGTAAGATTACCCCTATATATATTTTTTTTTCGTATTGAGATGTGCAAACACCCAACATGACCAACCATGTTTGAAAACCCCACGTGACCAACACAGGATAAAATGGATAAAAGTGAAAATTTTGTTTGTAGAAACACTATAAAAATGGTGACCAGCTAACTTCGCCAAACGTTTCCATTCTTCTTTTTTTTTTATCTTTTCCTGGTATTTCACAGATGAGCTTGATTGCCAAGATTTAAAGTAGCAAGTGGAGGAAACATGGCACACAGGCTACAGAACGCCTTTCAAGGCACTGACACTCGAGGACAAGGATTATGCAGTTGTCTCCCAAAGGGATTGCTCATTCTCTTTTAACCAATCCTCCTTGATTGGAGTGCATTCAAATGAAAATTGTCTCAGTGGAGTTAATTATGACTAGGCTACTCTGATGTTGTGGTGCACAAAAACAGTCTTTAATGACCTTCCTGCTGTGCCTCATTGCCTTGCCCGGTACACCTGAAAAACAAAACTAAATGACACCTCAAAAATAGGAACAAAGACAACAGCAGCAAAAGCGAAATGTTGACAACCAAAATTGCTAATCCTACCCAATTGTGTACGAACTTTGTGGGTTAGTTAAGTAGAATGCGTATGGAAAGTTTTTATAGCACTTCAATTTTTCAACATTTTGTCATGTTATACCCTCATACCTTTTAAAATCTTTTGCCGGAAAAACTCTACACTCAATAAAATCCTAATATAACTGTGTGAAAAATGCTTTATTTTCAACTTTATTTTAATAGCTTAGCACACCGATCTATAGAAAGTTCTGCCTATTTGTCTTTGCATTATTTCTCAAACTGTGACCTGTTGGATGGGAGATGCCTGTACACAGCCATTTTTAGGTATTTCATGAGATTCAAGTCTAACTGACTGGGCCACATTAGGATACTCACAGAGCGTTTCTGAAGCCAATCCTTTTAGATCTTGGCTATCTGCTTTTCCTACTGGAAAATGAACCCTTCGAGCCAGTTTTAAAGCAATAGCCTCCAGGATTTCTCTGTGCATTACTTCATTAATTTTCCCTTCTATCCCAACTATTCTGCCAGTCCCCATAGCATGATGCTGCCACCACCATGCTTCACAATAGGGATGGTGTTAGCCTGGTAATGAGCGGTGCCCGTGTTCCTCCAAACATGATGCCTGACATTCAGTCCAAAGAATTCATCCTTGGTCTTGTCAGAAGACAGAATTTTGTTTCTCATGGTCTCAAATTCATTCAGGTGCCTTTTTGGAAATTTCAGACGAACTGCCATGTACCTTTTACTAAGTAATGGCTTTCATCTGTCCACTCAACCATACAGGCCTGATTGGTGGAGTACTGCTGAGATAGTTGTCCTGGAAGGTTTTCTTCTCTACACAGAGGAATGCTAGAACTCTGACATGGATGGCATGGCATTGGATTCTTGGTCATCTTTCTGACTAAGGCCATTCTCCCCCGATTCTTCAGTTCAGACGGCCAGCTCATGGTGGAGTCCTGACAGTTCCAAACATTTTCCGTTTACGAATAATGGAGGACACTCTGCTCATTGAGACATTCAAGTCAGCAGAATTTTTTTCTGTATCTTTCCCTAGATTTGTGCCTCAAGACTTTCATGTCTCACAGATCTACAGACAATTTGCTTTGAATTCATACTGGGTGTAGAGGCCAAATGCAACTTCTCACATGTAGCCTTGGGGTGGCGCTGTGCTTTACATAAGTGCCAGGGTCATGGGAAGGATGGGGGAGGATTGACGCAGAAGGGCCAATGGTTTTGACCGCAGGTATGTTGGGAATTCAAATGCTGTGTGGAAAATTTGGTAGTTTGGACAATATTCAATTATGGTTTATGTTTTTGAATACGCAGATATGGATGCCATATTCACCTGCTGGTGAAAATAAATCAACTGACATAAAAGAAAGAGCAGGTGTCAAGTTGTCATTGTTAAGTGCACACAACAAATGTTTCAGCCGGGTCCATCTACTGGTTCAATCCTCGAGAGCTCTGGATAGAACAGAGGCTCCTTTACTAGGTGTGTAGGCTCTGAAATGTATGGTCAACTATGGGACCTTATATAGACAAGTATATGCTTTTCCAAATCATGTCCAATCAACTAAATATCCCGCAGGCGGACTCAAATTGAGCTGTAGAAAATCTCAAGGATAATCAGTGGAAAAGGGTTGCTCAATTTTGAGGTTCATGGCAAAGGCTGAGAATGCTTATCTAAATGTGATTTTGTAGTCTTCTTTTTTAATAAATTAACAAAAATGAAAAATATATATACAATGGGCTACTGTGTGAAGAGGGTTGAGGTAAGCCATGAATTTAACACAACTTGGAATGTGGATGTAAAATGACAAAACATGGGAGAAGTGAAGCACTGTGAATAATTTCACTGTATGCAGCTAACAGAGCCAACTTGGGCTTCCATCGTGGGCATTCGATGTGGTAATATTTTTGGAATTTAAAATTTAAACAACATTTACACAGGTACAGTTTAATTTATGTCAAAACAGCTGACAATATGTGTGTTTGATCTCCAAAAACTGATATAAGTTATATGATGAAGGGCCATGGGGGTAATATCATTTTGCTGTTTTAGTTACCAGTAATTACACTTAATGATCCATCACTTATGCCATAATGCATACTCACATCACTGGGCTTCAGTCCTCCTTTCTGCAAGTTTCCCCATGTTTATTGGTTGTTGGACGTTCAATATTCAAAGCGATTATATACTTCCCAGTAAAATAACAACAACAAAAACAACAACTATAGTTTTGCAGCCCTAAGTCTTTCGACAATACTCAATATACCGGTAATTTAAAAAATATGTTACATAAAGTAAAATCACTTCCTTTTTTTGGTCCTCCATGTATTCCAGTATAGCATTTTCCCTTAAATTGCATGAAATTAATAGATATTTTCTATGATTTTTTTTTTTGTTTGTTTTTTGTTTTTTGCAATTGGCTGGTGACCAGTTCAGGGTGTCCCCCGCCAATTGCCAGAAGATGGCTGGGATAAGCTGGATCTTTAAGTAAGGTCTGTTTTGGGGACAATCACTACTGATCTATACAGACTCTTCTTTTCTAAACTTGAATAATATTCTTAAATGTTGTTTGTTTATTGTTTTACTCATTCTATTCCTTTATACTTGTGGGGTATCTTGGAAAAAATCATTGCAAAAAATAAGAATCATCATGACAAAAATAGACATGTGATTTTTAATGCCTTTTTTTTTGTTCAAGGTCTAATTCGATTGCAAGAACTTATAAAGGCCCCATCACGATACAACATCCGATTAAAGATCAGGCAGCTTCCTGCAGAGACCAAAGATGCCAAACCACTGTTAAAGGAAATGAAGAGAGGGAAGGAGTTTCACATCATCTTTGACTGTGGACATGAAATGGCTGCTGGGATTCTAAAACAGGTATGTATAGTGGTTATTTGGCTCTGGGATGTGTCATAAAGTCCGTTATTTCTTGACATTGGGGCAGTATAGCAACAAAGTAATTGCACTATGGATAAAATGTTTTGGGTCCAATAAAAGGTGTAAGCATGTATTAGGTAGATAACCTACCTTTGAAACCCAGGACCAGTGATAATTAGCATTGAAGAAGAGCGATGTGGGTGTCCTTCCAGATCTTCATGTAGCACCAGAGAGTGATTGTGATTCCAGAGGTGGGAAAGTTAAACACCCAGCCAACAAGGAAGCTAGAAAAAAACAATTCTCTGTACTGCAAAATTTAGTGAGCATTTGTTTTTGTGTCTACCTTAGACCCAATTTGAATTATGTGGTTCCTATTGTTAATCGCTTCACTTAGTTAAATAATTAAAACTGCCATAATAGACGGCACTCACCTAAACCTTATAAATGTTTACTTCATATAATGGCCTAAGAAGAGAGAAACACGTCTCAGGCGGTCTCACAGTCTGGGAAATGCCAAAGCTGAAATACAGTTGTGCTCATAATTTTACACACCCTGGCGGAATTTATTCTTTCTTGGCCAATTTTCAAACAATATGAATGATGAGAAAAAAAAAAAAACATTCTTTCACACATGGTTAGTGCTTGGCTGAAGCCATTTATAATGTAACTGCTGTTTACTCTTTAAATCATGCTGCAATGATGGCTTTGGCATTTGATCTAATTGGTCAAATGATGAGGCCTGCTGTGTTTCGATGCTGTAGATACTATAGATAGATCTAATCCGTCACCTTTATTGCTTCACGAAATGCATTGTGATGAGTTTCACTTTTAAAAAGTGTTGATTTTTTTCCTGCTTGCAGGACTGATAAAATATTAAAAAGTGACAAATGATTCATTCCCAATGCACTGTTTCTCTCCCAGGGGTTTTAATCAGTGCCAAACTGTTAAATTGCTAGAGAAGGTCAAGGACTCTTTCCATTAACAATGCCTCAGGAGGAGGGCTGGGCTAGGCTTGATAGTAGAAAATAATGGAGATAATTTATTTAAAAACTCTACACCCCCGATCAAAAATGACATCAAACTTGAATTAAATGGTGAATGGGAAAGACGTATACAAGTGTCCAAATTATTTTATGTTTTTTAAGAGCATTTTTGTCACATTATTTTGAGGAGCCATTTCTACCCAACCCAAGCAGTCAAGGGGTGACCATGCAAACACAGGAGGCCTTCTCAAATCTCCATCCTGGTATTCCGTAAAAGACATTCTTTTTTTTCTTTCAATGGTACATGAACGAAGAGATTCCGTGGCGACTGCTTTGAGTTCAGGAGACAAGACAATTGATGGCTGAACAACTCTGGCTGCTGACCTTGATCCATAGGAAGCTGAATGAAGTCATTGAGACCCCTTTTTGATGATACAGACAACATCAAAATGGCTATGATGATCAGCTACATATTTTCATTATCTGCTTTTAATCATTGTTGTGGCTTTTATCATACTTCATAACTGGTTTTGAAAAGTGCTATGGAAATTGAGGATAAATATGTAAGCGACCAATTTGGTGTCCCTGATAAATTTAAGTGCGAGAATAATGACTCATTTCAACAGCGGTTCTTGTAGATATACCCACATCCCTTGACTGAGATATCATGTTGAAAGATGTTGACAGCCAATGAGCTACTATTGGAATACTAACTGGTTTTCAGTGCTGCAGGTTCCCTCAAGGTTTCCCACCAGATACACACCTCCATTAGCCCTTCCTCACTGTTTAATCGTGCTCCATACAATACTAATCTCTGATACCTATTGATTTTGTGAGTTTTAGCATGGCAGGCAGGACCCTGACACCAGATTACAGCCCCACGCAGTCGAATGAATTGGAACCTGGCCAGAATATACATACGCACACGCACGCGCGCACACACACTGAATGATAATGGATTTATAGAGAACCAGTGATTCTACTTTGGATTCTCATTTCCAAGGTGCTTTTAATGATAAATTGCCTTTGTACATTTATAAGAGTGAGCTCAGACAGAAACGGATTGTTCCTTCTTGGATGGTCTCAATGTTTCAACCACGAGGCACATTTAACTGCCACGGGGTGAGGGGCGCAAGTGACAATGTGACAAATTGAGAGTTTACTCTCAGATTCAGACACCTTAAGCAATTTGAAGGCAGAGGCAAGGAAAAACTCTCAGAACTGGCAGTCAAGACCTATACATACAGCACAAAAACAGCACAGCATTTTCTTTTTACTTCTTGAAGAAAGAACAAGACGAAATTGAAGACTTCCGAAGCTGAAAATTGTTATCTTGGGTAAACTGACTAATCTATGTAAAAAGATAAAACCTACAAGTTTAAATAATAGGCGCTGTTTTTCACAACAAAGTATGATTTTCAAATTTAAGAATAGTTGATTCTATAACTATAATTTGGGGGTGCGGGGTGGAGGGGTTTTATTAAAATTTTGAGCATGTTTCTGAATCACCCAGCCCTGCAGCTAACAGCCACCTTAGTATTTATAGCACAGGTGTTAAACCCAAGGCTGCAGGCCAGATATTGTCTGCAACATCATCAAATGCGGCCTGTGACGAAAGCATATTATGTCATCTTCATGACGTATGCTAAAATGTGTACCTAAATTGCATGTTTTGTTTTGGGAGACGTTTTTGTGTACAAATAACCTACCATAGTATGAACACGATGAGTAAAATATAGAAAACTGGGTAACACTAAGTTTCCTTCTATTTTGTTTTTTTAAATCTTGTAATGTGTTAATCTAGTCTGTCAATCAAAAAATCAATCAATCAGAACTTTAACTGTAGTCAAACCTCTGGTGAGTATGCTCACGTTCTTATGAGGATCACAAGCCACTCTAAATATGTCCTAAGGGTCATAACATGGCACAGACCCTCAATTTCTTCTCATGCTTTCTCTTTCTTTTTTCTTGGGGGGGATTAAAGCTTTTAGGTCAATTTGAAGCGTTATTTCGACTCTAAAATTTGGTGTTTTCCAAGACACATTTTTCCGCGTTGAGTTGTGCTTTTGGGTATATGGCCATGTTTTTCCATGGATAAACTGAACCTGAGAGACTGTTGGAGAGTTTTATATGACGCAAATAAAACAAACATAATTCCTTTACTGCCTCTATGGATTTAACAATATCTACACATTCTTTTTTTGTTGGGGGGGGGGGGGGGGGGGGCCTTTGGAGCTGCGCTAACTGTACTTGCAGTGTTTTATAACGTGAGAAGAATAAGACAACATTGACAACAATTTATTACAACAATACTACTCAACTTGAATCAAAATTATATCCTACTAATAACAATGGTTGAAACTTACAAAAGTATTCTATCTTTTCTTTTCCCTCGAACATACTGGTCCACTGCAGTTATTTGACATTTGCTGGCATTTTGTATCCTTGTTCATTTCTAGCTTTGCTTTCGCTTCCAGCAGTGAAGAAGAATATCGGCCTCATATTCATGATATACAGCCAATGTAATAAAAATATGTGTCTGCCTCTTTATTTTTGTATGGCTTATCTCTTGAGATATTTCACTCTGTCCTTCTTTCAACATCTTAGGCTCTGGCAATGGGGATGATGACAGAATACTATCACTATATATTTACCACACTGGTAAGTAAAACACTACATTATAAAGACACGATGTACTGGAGTATACCCAAAGCAAGACAGTATGCCACATAATGTGTCTGTCCTCTAGCAATGAAATTATTTTCCATTTCACTATTATATTTATCATTGAAAATAGGTATATAATTATAATATAAAATATATGAAATATAAAAAAGATGATGTAAGTGCTTTCTACCTAACTGTTATTAAAAAATAATAGTTTGTCTTCATCTGGGTCCTCATGCATTGATTGCTCATCATAGCTGACTGCTCACATTGATTCAACTCATAGCTGCTTTTTGTCATTTGAATGGGTGTTTTGTCCACTTTGTCCAATTTTTTGTCCATGACTTACGTATACCTCATTAGAGTAGCATATATAGTAGGTAATTAAATTAAATTTATATATATATATATATATATATATATATATATATATATATATATAGCTTAATACCCTTGATACCCTTTCAATTATTTTTCTACTCACTGTTCATCGTAAGATGTAGGCCCTGGTGGGTATGATGTCAACTGGGCCTGAGCGATTGTGTCAATTTATTGGTACATCATTGATAATCAGCACTCCACAAGTTAAAGTGACTCCTGGCATTTTTATTGGAAAACAACATTTTGGAGCACCATATTATACATTTAATATTATCTATATTTTTTATTACTCCATAAACTGCATAATATGGTTATGGGAAAAGTGGATACCATGGCTGCTCTAAGTAATGATAAGAAGGAAATCTCCATATACCTGGTGAAAGCAGGTCATGATTCGAGGATTCATGATTGAGATCTTTTGTCCATGATATTACTTTTTAATTGTTTTCATCAATACCTTCATTGCTTGTTTTTATAAATGCTTCATTATTTAACACATGATATTTCTTGCTTTCTTTGTCCTCAGGATCTATTTGCCCTTGACCTGGAGCCATACCGGTACAGTGGTGTAAACATGACTGGCTTTAGGATTCTCAACACTGAGAACAGCCAGGTGGCTTCCATTATAGAGAAGTGGTCTATGGAACGACTGCAGGCTCCACCTAAACCTGACTCTGGTCTATTGGATGGCTTCATGACAGTAGGTTTTATCAACAATGTTTCTGAACATGACAGGGTTGTTTCTGTAAACATTCCAATCGCCAGAATGCGGCTGGGATAGGATGGATCTAACGTTGGACTCAAATGCTGTAGAACAAAGTGAAACGCTGTGATTGGCCGGCGACCATTTCCAGGTGTAGCCAAAATCAGCCGACCAAAACCAAAGTTAGCCCAGGAAAAGCTTTAGCACACCTGTGATTTTAGAGAGTATGAGCGGTGGAGTGAATTAATAAATAATATTTAGGTGTAAACTACAAAAGCATTTCTTCCATCATTTCCCAATGGTCCAGTGAATTTAGTGGAACCCTCTGGTGCCCATGTTGTGAGTACCAGATGTGAAAAGGGAAACATGTTGTTACTGTGATGTAAAAGTTGTCTGATCAGAGTATGCAGCCGGCAATAAACCAAACTGTGCCTCATGCTTCTTTCATACCACACTTGTCTGGGAACTCAGCCAAAAACATCAACCCTGGATAGACAGGGCATCGAATACAAATAGAAGCGCTGGAAGCTGAATAGATAACATTAAGAAGGACTCTGGGTGGATAAAAGTGAGACAAAGTTAAAAGGTCTTTTTTTTTTTTTTTTTTTTAGTCCCAGAAGAACTGTTATAGACTTGACTTGATGTAGCATCTTTTTGTTATTCCTCTTGTGACACACTGGAAGTGGGAGCAGTAATAGCCCGGGTGATTCATAACTATTCCAGCCCTATGTTTTTCTTCTTTCTAAAATAGCATGTTCATGTAGAATCATGTTTTGAGCTTTGTTGTTCAGTTGAAGTGTCTTTTATCGCACTCATGGCAAAATCGATGTTGTTTTCCTCACAAGACTTGAACTGGACTTTGTGTTCTAACTACTGTATATGACATGTATGAAGTCCATGCTTTCTCAGCGCCCAGGGTTGCCAAGCAGTTACCAAGTAAATGACTTCCAGGTGTATCAGTAGAGTGATGTAGATGTGACACATAACTACATGTATTTAATATTTCATCTGCCCCATGTTCTGTCTGTCAACTGTTGAAAGGAATGGGGAGAAGATGAATGTGTAAGAAGACTGTTCCATGACCCTGCCCATCAGTGAATTAGTGGTGTGTGGGTTCAAAAATGGGGGTTGATTCATTACACAAAAGGCATTCTTCCAGGACTTAATGCCTTTTGACAGGGTGCAAGGTTATGTACAGGTCTGATTAACGGTCAACTGTTAACATAACATGATAGTGAGCAGTGCTTGCATTGGTTCTTTGGTCTTCCACTGACTTGCAATGAAATCTTAAAAAAGTTAAAAAAAAAAAAAGAAAGATGTATGGACAGCTTCAGCTGTTGTTATTGTGTAAATGACAGTAAAGAAATGGTTGAAATGTCTTTAAATGGAACAAAGGCAACTACGCTCTTCAGGTAAGTTTTGGAAAAGCTATTGGGCTAAGGTCCATAATCTGTAGTTTTTTTTTTTTTTAACACTTTCACGATTGACTGATTTTCCCATCAAGAATTCTTGAACACCCACCATGCTTAACCTGGAAATGTGTGCGCAAAGAGACATGACCCAATGAAGTGTGTGACTAATACTTGTATCGCTGAGTCTTCATGAAAAGTGAGAATTCCTCAGCCATTCATCCAGATATTTAGTTTTTCAACCCTATCACTCACATTGAGACAATGCATCCCACAGCTTTTCCAAAAAATTGCAGTGGGTATAGGAATCAAAGCAATAACATAAAATGACATCCCAGTGATTCATTACACACTTACTTTATCTACAGATTCTAGTGGCGATTAGCAAATTTTCCATGCACGATGCCTGTGTCAACAATGTTGGTTGTGTTGTACAATTTCTCAAGAATTAACCATCTAGTAATAAGGAAATATATTCATAATATGCCCCATATATGTCAATACTTTAAGTGTATTTGCTGTAATAAATAATGTTCCACCAATTAAAGTGTTTCAAATGAACCCAGTGGGATATATAATTATAAAATACCGATGGGACAAAAAAATCCCAGGGCCTGTCACCTAACCTATGTGAGTGGGATTTTTTTTTTAAATAATTTCAAAGTATCCTGGACATGTAATCAAGTAATATATGCCATACGTTTTATTTTTCCCAAAAAAATAATCGGTAGTGAAGGGGTTGAATGTGAAATTAAATTGTGTTGTCGACAGGCTATTTTGAAGGAGATTTCTTTTTGCGTTCTAAAATATAAGCCATTTGATTAGAAGAATGTGCTCATGAATCTTGATTAGGTTGCCATGCAACACATCGTGCCACATAAAATCAAATAATAACAAATGAATAAAAATCCCAGCGCCATTGAAATGACTTGTGATCCCGGTTTTCAACTCCAAGCTACCATGAGTATGCGCACATCTTCCTTACAGGTGACAAAAGCATCTGTTAGGATCTGAAGATTTGACTGTGGACTTTTGGTCCAAAAAACACAGTATTTGCAATTACATTGAAAATTGATGTAGCTTCAAAGAAACATCTTGGCATCACTGTAATTTCTGCAGGTGCCTCTTTTTCCCTCATTTTTTTGGATGGAACACAGCATCAACCTCTCATGTCCAAGCATATGGACTGACCTTTTAGACATCAAGGTCATCTTGTTCGTTTTTGCCACTCAGAATCACACTTGGTATTCAGACCAATGCATTGCTCCTCTGTCCTTTCTATCCACACATTACCATAAAAATACTATACCTGTGGGTACAGTTAAATGGGACACCGAAGGAAAGCTATTTCCTTTTGACAGGTATCATTTCAAGTCTGATCCAAACAGAGTTATGAGAAAATTCCAACACTTTCCAGGATTCATATTTTCACAGAATCACTCAAATAGACGTATGGTGAGCGCCAGGAAAGGATGAAATGAATCATATTAGAAAATATGTTTCCAAACAGAAAAAATCCAGCTGAAGGCTGGCAGCCAAAATATGTTTACACTTTAGAGTTATTGAATGTGCGCCAATAACTCTACTTGCGTTCGATTAACAACTGAATGCGCTTGGTGCCATACTTCCCACCAAACCGAGATTAACATCATCTTTGTATGATTGTATATTTGCAATGGGTAACTGCATGTTTGAATTTGCTCCTTGCAAAATGATTCCACTCCTATTTTTGAATAGGTATTAGAAATTCAACAACCTACATATTTCATGCAACCTGCCATGTTATTTTCAAACTCAATATTTTCACAGAGATGCATTTGTTTCTTTTTGACTTTGTTTGTTTGTTCGACTACACTAAATGTTACTGAAAAGGCTGTGTACTTTAGTGTGAAGTGCTATTAAGCAATACCACATGGCTGTTGAATTGATGGATGGATTTTCTTCTCTACCCTGCCTGGTCCTCTTTCAAACTGTCAGTCATTCCTTTTCACTGGAGGACTCCATGAATGACAGAACCGACGAGGAATCGTGTTCTGCACTGGTTTAAAAGGATGGATATGTCAGAGGGTTCGTGCTGACTTGATAGAAAGGTTATTTGACGCTGACCCTTGGCATTGTTTAGGTGTGAGTCAACAGGGGACACTGAAGGTGTCAAAGCTCACAGCAAAGAACAGAAGCCCACCTAGGGAGTGCTCTTCTAAATCCTACTCATGCTGCAAATGAAAATAATCTTGTTGAGTACTGTCATTTGCTGTCTCCCTGAGATGGCTTTTCTCAGCTAGCTTTAGTCCATCTGTTTCCCTGTATGCGTCAAGTTGTATCTCATAGAGTTGGATCTGCTCCTGCAATTGTCCACATGCTCGAGAATTTGAAATGGCAACTTGGCTGTGACATGTTGGTAGGGAAAATGCACCAGCAGCTGGCAGCGCATGTACAGTATAGAGGTTGGCAGGGCAAAGCTAGCAAAGGCATCAAACAGTTCTAGCGACTCTCTGTCCTAGTCTTACATTGTATTTGTGCAGATTATTATTAATGATCACAATGGTGATCGGAAGAATCATTGCAACAAAAATACATTTGTAGTTACACAACAGTGGTATGAATGGTTCCTCAATGTTCAGCTAGGAATCAGTACAGGCTCGCGTTCAGTCAGCACATTCACTTATTGAACAACGGTTGCTCTTTTGAAAATGACTTAACATAGACTTTATAACACTGCTTTCCTACAATATTATCACAAGACTGCTGCCACACCGCCAATTAAGCTCCACTAAAGATAGACATGTACCTGTAAATGGGTTCATTCATAAAGCAGTATTCTATCTACTGTCGTGCTATTGATTTATTAATGTGAGCTACATCACTTCACATAACGATGGTACTGGATGATGGAATCACACACTGATGACTTCAAGAAAAACTGGGCCTTGTTTATTGTATTATTATATTTCCTGTCTCTCCAGATGTCTCTCTCCCTTTCTCACTTTCCACATATACAATGGGTGTATAAAAGGTTTTAAGCATTGTGTATAAGAAATGTTGATGCATGTCCCAAGCAAAGGAGTTCCTCTAGTAGGGCCAGTGTTCTGCCCTTGGGGAGAACTATTTTGAAAAATAAATTTGTCAAAGCCTTTTATCCCTTTTAGTTGTTCTGATGCTTAAAACTTTTCATACACCCCTTGTGTGTGATATATATATATATATATATATATATATATATATATATATATATATATATATATATATATATATATATATATATATATATATATATATACACGCACACAAAACAGATCCTGTAATGCTCATGTTTGTAGTTGTACAAGGCTATGAAGGTTTTATAGGGGATTATTTTCTCTGCTCATTATCTGCTTGCTGGGAAAAACTCATCAGATTCACTTGAGTGTTAAGACTATTAGTTCTACTGACAGTGTGTCTAATTCACGGGACAGTGGATTCTGTTACAAAAGCAATACGGCAAAGCTCTGCTTGCTGTCATGTTTGCAGTCCATTCAAGGCTGGCCATTACTGTGCTTGACAGATCAGCAGTCTTTTTAATTAGTAAAACTCTGCTTAGAGAATTAACTAGTTGATGTTGTTTTGAGATTAGATACAATGATAATGCACTGGGTGTCACTTTTGTTTCCTTGTATTCAGCGGGGGGTCCCTGGTTTAGGGCTCATATACAAGAATGTACAGATGAACTACAGCACACTTGTCGGATCGACATATCGGTTGCAGATAAAGATTGTGTTGGCTGGGCCCTGAGCAGTTTGAGCACCGTTTACGTTGTTAAGGCCAAAGGCTATTTCTCTTGACGTCCGAACCAACTTGGAAGTAAAACATGCATACAAGTTTTCCATTTACTAACGTGTTTATATGCATTATTTTGTCCTACTCTGTATTATAGTCATGTACTTTGCTTTGAAGATATCCTTCACTGGTTGTCAGATTAATTCAACACAGTGAAGGAAAAACAAGAGCTACAATCACTTTCCGTGATCATCTATCAGTCCGCTCAGTCACTTTAAAAGCTATACTGCTTGATGACTTTCCTCATCAGTTGAGACATTAAAGAAGCCTGTAAATTAATGAGTTCATCCCTGAGTGAGTGTAAAGCTGCAACAGAGACTCTGGGTCTCTTTGGCCATCTTAAGTAATCAAGAGACATCCTGATGTGAGATACCGTTTTGCTGCAGGAGACAATGTGATGTACAACCCGGTTGACATTGCAAAGTTAAAGGGGCCTACAAAACGGTGAAAGTGAAGCAGCAATGGCAGAGGAGAAAACACAAATTGTAGAAAAGTTTGTTAGGCATAGTTGGGGGTAGAAAAAAAACTGATCAAAAGGCCAGGAGGTCAGCTGGAAATGGCAAACTGAGAGCTACAAGGACTAGTGCTGGGTATTTGTGTCTTTGTGTCTAAAGTGTATTGCGATATATTGCGATACAACAAAGGTGTATTGTGATATATATTGTGATATACTGGGCAATGTTTGTAAACAAATCTTTGGCAGATACCCATGTATATTAAAAACGATTGGAAAAAAACTGAAGTAAATTGTTAGAAGACTAATTCTATTCATTCTTTTTCAGAAGCCATACATCATTGATGTCTTTTAGCACACATTAAACATTCTTTTTCAAAATAAGCAGCATGTCCACATTTTTTAATTTCAAGCATGCCTTTGACTGTGTTAATTTGTCCTCAGCAGGTGAGAATACTCTTTCAGATGATGTGGTAGGAATACAGAGGTAGCGCTTTTCGACACGTGCCGCTCAATGCGCACCACTTCCTACTCTTCTTTTTCTGCCATTTTTGCTCTTCACCTGTAAACAAAACAGATCTGTAACACAGTGAAACCTTGAGATATGCCTGCTTCTGTACAGTTTTTTCTTCATATTATGAAAATGACTTAGCATATAAAAGAAACAAAAATCTCAGAATTCCCATTTGAGATAATCGCAACATGAAATTCTACTTAATATGGCCGCTCGGATATTATTGTGCTTCTTGGGAACACCTACAGGAGCTTGCTATGGAAGATTTGAACACTGTACTGAAGCCTGAGAAATGATTCCAGCGGCAGAAATGCTATCTTCGTATCATAAAGTTTTCTTTTTCTGCTGCTTGCGCTCCTCCTCTGCCGTCACTTCTGCTTTAGAACATGGCTTCACTCGAAAGATAATGTAGCGTGACATTTAATGTGGTGTTTTTGAAGTACTTGGTGTTATTTACATGTAAAACACGATTCATAATATGACAACAATCATTATACCAAAGCCACTCCGGAGCCAATTGTTACAAAAAAAACAACAACAAAAAAAACAAAACTAAATAGTACAAAAATAAGGCGTTTCAAAACCGATCCCGGATATGTTGGAAACTGAATGTTGTATTGCAATATGCATATATGCACATCGTATGGCAATATATTGGTATATCAATATGATCACCCAGCACTACCGGTGACATTGAATTTATAACTGAAAACAACAACCGTTTAACACTCCATTGGTTTTTCTGGATTCCCGGGTTCATCTTTGCACTGAAATTTTCACTACTTTTCTTGTGTTTTATAATACAGTATATATCCCTCAAACCTCCACACGTACACATATATTTGTACAACGCCATATCCTAACAAACAGGGCTTCCAGCACAATGTTTTACGCCCAGCAGGTGACTGATAAGAAGTAAGGCAGGAGGAGGATCTGGTTGGAGTCCAAATAACAACAATCGAACACCCACACTTGGTAGATACAGTAATTGACCACAATGAACTCAACAGGAGGCTCTATCAACAGATTTTTATTTTTTTTTTTAAAGATCAGGCAAAATATGGTATGAATATGACCTCAACAATTCCAGTAAACATTGCCCTGCTACAATAGCAGCTGTTCAATGGAGGCATACTGTATGTGCAGGAAAAAAATCAGGAGGCCGGTTAATAGCATAGCAGGACAGCGGCACTGACACTAATTTTGAATGAGGTATAGCTTTGGCCTGCTTTTTGAATGTTTGACAAACACAAGTTGAAGGGCAATTAAAGGTCTGATTTCCTCCACCAAGAAGGTGAAAGTCACATCCTCCCTGCTTGTAAAGCTACAATTTAATTTTATCTCTGTGATTACTTATTATCACAGGGACCCTAAGGCTAATTGTTGCTTTGTCTAGCTCTGTCTGTTTTCTGCCTAGCTGATAGTGGCAAAAAATGAGCTGCTCTATCAGTTCCTTCTACTTTCGAACTGTTCATTCAAACTGCCTCATCAGTATCACAGCATGTCTTTGAAATGCATGTGATTAAGTAATTACGATGCATACACTCCTCTTGACGTATTGAAATCGTGATGGCAATTAGTTTATTTTTGCTCTAGACTTACAACTTTTGGATTTGTCTTCAAAAGAAAAACGTGAGACAAGATCTCAACATTTCAGGTTTTGCTTCTAGGTATTTTGCCAGATACATAAGATAGCATAACGAAAACGTCATTTTTATTTTAGGTGATCAAAAGTATAATGACAGATAAACTCATAATAGGTTCAAATGATTTTGGTTGAAGAATATATATGTGTCGTGTTTTTACGAAAGCCAGCATATGTCGGGATGTTAGTTTTCTTAGGGAACAGTGACCAGCATTGTAGTGACGTAAGCAGTGACGCGTGTAGTGACGTAGGAGCGTGTTGCCCCTTGTAGACACGCGCTCACACTGACCACCATGTTTGAGGTGTCGTAAGGTGAAAAAAATGGCGTAAAGAGGGGACAAAAAAATGTAACGGTCCAAGTCGTAAGGTGAAAAAAAGCGTAAGGCAGGGACATTGTAAACCGGGTTTCCACTTTTTAATTAAATGAAACTAACATTTCACAGAGGATGGCGTCAAAACATTCTGTTCGATTAGCGCGGCTGGTAAACCCGCGTATGGAAATACGTCATCGGCGAAACCAAAGTACCTTTATTGGAAAAACCTTTCTTTTACACAAAAAAAAAACAAAAAACATACAGAATAAACATGGTGATAAAATTACAATTCAAATGATTAAAGTCAGTTAAAAAATCACAATTCAAATAATTAAACTGCCATTTAAAGGGTTAAAATGTGAATTTCGGATGGTTGAGTGAGTCAATTTTTTTACATTGCTGTTCGATTATGTGTCTGCATGTTGACCACAAAGGTGTCCAAGTGGTCAATCTGAAATTTCTTCAGAACTTACAAAGATTCACAAATAATGCCAATGCTTGGGCATGGTGTTTACATTGGGTTGTTTTCTCTTTTATATATCTTGTCTTGAATCGCATCAGCGCTTGTCTATTGTGTCCCGATTTCTCTGAAGTATCACAGTACAATGCTCATATCAAGCTTGTTGTTAATGGCTTTTAGCTATTCTCAAGCTGTCATCTGTGTTACTGTCATTGGCAAGCAGCAGTCATCTTCAGGTCTCATTTCCTGGC
Source organism: Hippichthys cyanospilos (assembly GCF_059441005.1). Lineage (NCBI taxonomy): Eukaryota > Metazoa > Chordata > Actinopteri > Syngnathiformes > Syngnathidae > Hippichthys > Hippichthys cyanospilos. The sequence goes on from NC_142371.1 coordinate 7,706,783, forward strand.
ATCATTTTAGGGACATATACGCTGATGGGGTGTGGAGAGAGACATATCGTCATTACAAAGGAAAGCCAGCCATCGTAATGATTCAATTTTACACAGTCTGTTTCCTCGCCTTTTGAGGCACATTGCTGTCACACAAGGTTGCAAAAAAGATGGTGAAAGTGCTTGTTTCCTTTGATGTCAGGTTCCACATTCTTATTTTGACCACCTTTATAAATTCTTTAAACAACCCAAAGTATATTAACATTTATCTTATGTATTTACTTTTTAAAAATCTATGACGTACATGTTCACTAGAACTAAGTGAGAAAAATCGTTCCTAGGGAAAAACAGTTGGTTCCAAGGAGAGAAATGCCATAATCCTAGCAGCAGTCTTTAATGCAAATAAACAAAAGCCCTCAAGGCTGTCATCTGTGCTCCAATCTAACAGTCTGTTCCTTTCTTATCACAGCCTTGAAAGATTGTACATTTGTTGTCTTTGTCTCTGAACAAATAGTTCAAATGTCACCTCTTTTGGTGAGATGTTGTGCCAGGGTGGGACATGGGCCAAATAAGACATGACAAGATCAACGTTATACAATAGTTTCTTTTTTTTTTTCCATTTGACTGCCAAATGTTGTGAGACTGATGGATCATATGATTTTCAAAGGTGTTGCTTTGAATTAAAGATTGTTTTTAATTTTACTCTATGTACTTGCATACATTTTTTTCATGTGTAATCTAGCACAGTAAATAAGGGAATCATGCAGTTCAACTACTGTAGTTTTATTCAAGAATATGTATTAACGATCAAATTTGTTAGACGGTTTAAAAATATTTGTTTTAGTAAACGTTTTGTGTTTGGGTGGGGAAAAAATATAACAACAGGCTAGTTTGTCTGAGCATATTGCACTTTAGATAGTACCATGCAATAATGTTAATGATAAGAGTGTTTGTCCTTTCCCGTAGCTTGTTGGATATATAGTTTAATTTCTAATTTCTTTTTCACTCGACCAATTTGATATTTTGAACAGTTTTAATATTATCTGACCCAACGGGCATCGAGATTTCTTTCACGCTCAGGATCCATTTAAGTATTCTTTTGCTCATTCCATTCATGAAGTGAACTCTATACGAACTTGTGAACTTCATTCAGATTTGTTTTTTTTTTTTCAACATGACACCACAAGAATGACTAGACCACACACACACACACATTGACATATTTAAAACATGCAGATTTAATTCACCACAGAGAGTGAAATTAATACATTATCAGGAAAAAGCAATTTACCCTGTCAAATTTCCAAGCCAGCACGTTTAAAGCCAGGCATAATAATTTCCCCACATTTTTATCATGAAGTGTTCGAGTGAAGTGTCTGGCCTTAAACTCTAGAGCACCGACGCTGAAATATCATGTGGGATGAGAAGTGAAAACTGCACTTTGGTGGATGATAATGAGATGGGAGTGGGAGGGTTTCCACACTGAGTCTGGCTGGTGAAAGCAAATTTTAATCAGAGAGGCTGGTCGCAACAGCAGTGTGGCCCCTGAGGGCTCCGGGCATCACATCACATTATAACCTAGCCCAAATAGAGGCGCCAAAATGGTTGGGCCTGAAATAACAGATAACCCTGCCAAATCACATTATCATCCAACCCGCTGCGGTCTTAATCTGCCTCATCCTCCCGCACTGATGAAGCTAATGGAGGGAATAAGTGACATGCTCTTTCTTCGCTCTCTCGCTGTCACTCTTGTCACTTTCATGGTCGTGTTGCTGTCTTTTCACCTTGCGTTTTATTTTAAGACGTGAATATTATGTGTTTGTACCAATAGATGTGTGGAATTATTGCTAGCAGCGTTTTAGGTAATATTTCAGCTCATTTTATGCAGTGCATGCAAAGTTGATGCAAAAATTTAAAAAAAATCTTCAAAAACACGTTCACGTTCCTAATGGACTTAAATGTTCGTTTACGTTGACTTTTGGGGGATTAAACTTTGTAGATGTCTCCATAATACTTCTTATAGTGTGGTAGGAACACTATTCATTGTCCTTTTCAAAACAATAAATTACTATTTTTCCAAATAACAAATCTTTTACTACCAAAACATTAATTAAGAAATGATCCAAACCTGTTTTTATGGCATACTGTAATGAGTATTATGTTACTGTTATGTGAATATTCTCCAACACATCATACAGTCATTGTAAGGTGGCATGACTCAGGTTGTAGAAAGGTTGTTTGCTTACTTGGAGATGATTGTTGGCCATTGTGACCATGTCAGTGTCCTTGCGTAAGTTACTCATTCCCCAATTGCTCCGGGAGCTCCGTCATCAGTAGGTGCAGAGAAGGTCGGGTGAGGGTGAGGAGACAGCGTCAAAGGGACCTTACTATCTTGTAAGTAGAAAAGAAATAAAAACATTTGTGACTACAGTGCACGTTTAAAATCTTTTCATTTTCCCAAAACTCAACAGTGCACCTTAGAATCATGTGCAATGTATGGATCGATGTCAGCTTTTTAGTCCATCATCTTTAATTTAAATTCCTTCCTATTTACTTTGACCTCACGGTACAAAAAATGTGGTGCCCTGCAACTGACTATAAATGATTAGACAGCTAATATACTATCTTAACAGGGCTAAAACTAGACTTGAAGTTAAATTAAGTTTTGTTTGATAATAGTACTGGTTTGTTTCCCTTAATTTGCAGTAATGTGGCTTATTATCCACTGTGCCTTATAACCTCGGGAACTTCCAAAAATAGATCTGTCCATTGTAAATGCGCCTTATAATAGGGTGAGCCTTGTGGTCCAAAAAATGCAGTAAACAAGTGAAAGCCTGTTTCACAATAAATTGCGAACAAATACATCAGCAGTTATAGTTATTGCATTGTATTTTAATAGGCATCTTAATTTTTGCGCCAGGCAAGTCTAGGGTACCGTGTTTGGGAATGGGGTCCAGTGTGTCACGCCATGCTAGGTGTTCCTGTGGATAATCGGAACCGAGGGTGGGTTTTATTACATCCATCTGTGAGTAGAATTCAGAAGAAATATAAAGAAGTTTTTGTGCAGGTGGTATACACAGTTTTTGATGGATTTGATAGATTTGCACACATGATTCAGATTCTAAACTACAGCTACATTTGTGTGTTGGGTTGATGAGCTCTCATTTGATTGAAGGATAGGGAAAACTCATGGGGCAATCCCCTTTAATCATTTTTTTTAAAAAAGGAATAACACCTCTAAACTATGTGAAAGGAAACATCTATTTATTACCACGAACTGTTGCGGGGGTTAAATATAAAGTGCACCAAACGAATGGGAGCCCACAGCTTGTTTCTCTTTGACACTGTTGAGCTGTAGTTGGGGACCTCTGATCAAGGGCACAACGGCCTTCGAGTTAGCACGTCTTCCTCACACTGCAGAGCTGCACAGGGCAAATGTTCACCCCATGCCTGCATGGCTTATCTCTTGAGTAATCCCGTTCCTTCCCACATTCCAAAAACATGATAGTCGATGAATGGAGCGCACGTAAGTGTCTTAGGTGTGAATGATTGTCTATTTACACGTATGCCCTGTGATTTACAGGTGACTAATGTTCCCTGCGTGTGGATGTTTGCTCGTATTTGATTTCTTTTGTAGGTAAATTGGCAATGGATGAGAGTGCTATATAAATTTTCACCTAGGATGCCAAACTGGGTAGGTTGTTCTGTCTATGAAAGTGTTTGAAATTATAAGCGCACAAGTAGTCTTCTTGCTAAATTTGACACATTTTCTGTGATGTTTCACACAACTTCAACACAAATAACTATCAACCAGATGGAATTCAATAGCGTTTAAGAATACATATTATTTTTACCAGGCTGAAATGCGCACTGGTTAGAATCTGGGTGGCATTTGGACGCAGTGGCTTTAGAAAAATGCTAGTTTTTTTATACAACACTTAGATTCCATCTTCTGTCAGCCTCGTCTGCTTTATCATCCCAAGGAAATGCTCTGGTTTTCATTGTGGTTATCCCTCTGCTTGTCAATGTAGTCCTTGAAAGCAAACCTCAAACCTGAAACTCCTCACATGTGACTTTTTTTTTCTGTAATAATGTAACAAATGGAGTTTTGGCACCAGCAAGCCAGCAGTTTTTGCAGTCTTCCTTCACCATATGCTTCGGATTTTGCATTCTTACTGTATCGCAGATTTTTAAATAGGACAGATAACATTTTATTGCAGATGTTATGATGTTTTAAACTGTTTTGCTGTGATGATTTTTTTACAGTATGTGACCTAATCTTACTCGAACTCACATAGCAATACGTGAGAATTGCGAAGAAAGACTGAGAAAAGTGTGGAATAATTTAACACTTACAAATGAATTTATGGTCAATGTGTCTACTGAAAACAAGGACTGTCGTGCAGAACAACATGTCAACAAGCCAAAACAAGTCAATAATGTTATCTATTTATTTTCACCTTACCGTTGCCAGATAGACCGTCATCTAATATTCCCACAAACGGTCAAGGGTAGACAGAAGCAACAGTTCACTTTTAATGACTCTAATGAACAAATAACATTAACAACCCTGTTCATACACAAGCTGCAACAGCTACAACTAATACCTGGAACTCAATGCACAGACATGATAACCTGAACAAATTAACTACACATCATTTGCTCATTCCTAAATAACAACTTTCACATCATGAGGGTGGTGGGTTGCAATATATTGTAAAGTTCTGCAGAAACCTTTGCCCACTTCTTTTATATTTATTGCAAGCTCTGCTAATCGTAATTACCAAAAGACTGCATGATCCCAAGTGAACCGTTCACTGTATGCCAGAAAGATAGAGTACACAACTGCGGATCCTCATTCTGCTCGATGCAGAAGAAGGTCTGATCTCTCAAAAAATGGTTCCTACTTTTATTCTGCTCAGGGCCGTCCACCTACTGGGAGGTCAACTGCCTAACCCAGTGATTATGTGTGCCCTTACTTTCACACTTGGCTTCCACAAGAGCCAATCTAACAATACTGACCAAAAATGAAACAACATTTTTGTTTTTGTTTCCGTCAGTTAAGAAAACCATGATAATGAGGATGATGTTGACATTCGGTCTTTTGTTTATTTATTTTTATGTATTTATTTATTTTGCATGGGAAAGTCCACTTGGGACGAATGTTGGCTATTATCATTGAAGGTAGGACATTTTTTTTTTTCTTTTAATCTCGAACGGTCCGTCCAAGGTTGCAACATTAGCCACAGTCGACAGGCATTCAACGGTACTGCTCCTGTCATAAGAAAATTTTAACTTGCCTCCCTCAGTGGTAAAGAGGCTTAAGCGCTGGAGTGTCTGTAACTGTAAATACTTGATAAGTAACCTCAATTTGTTGTGGTATGGCCTTGGGGGTTGATGATATCATGTAGAGACCTCTGCTCTCGCCTCTGTACTCATTTGTAAGCATTTCATGATCTATCTTTTTGCACAAATCGAGGGCCCCATCTAAGCAGTACATAATATAATATCAAAGCTAAGAGATGCATTTGAGGTTAGCTGTGCCAAGGTAAATGTTGCCTCTGTGGCCGGTAACATGTTATGGCATCATGACAATACCTTCACGAGTGAAAAGCTTTAAGAACCAGAGAGAAATGGTTATGTGCATCCATATTATATATCGTCAAGAATTTGCAGTAAGGATTATAGCACAGACAAGCGAGGGGATTGGTAGTTGTGCTTCCTTTGTTGTTCTATTTTGTATAACATGGGCTGCTTTGTAGACAATGGTCTTTCCTGATTATTTTTTTGAAAAACATTTTATTCCAGATTAATGTTTACAGCCTATCAGAATACAAACACATTCTTGTTTTTTGTATTAAGTAGTCAAAACCCCAGGTTCCTTGATGGACTTTGGTGTTATTCTGTTTTTCATGTTAAATTGATACATTATGCCCCTTGGGGGCACTGAACCAGAAGGGACACTTGGGACAATCGTGTTAACAGAGGGATTCAAACTAGAATAGGGTGTTTCAATCTTTCAATTTTTAGCAACTTTGCACAGTTATTGGAGAGGAGTTTACCATAGTCAAAAAACAGATCAACACTATGTGAAAGAGACATTTTGTGCTGGGAGAGGAAAATATAAATCACACCAGATACTGACTGATTTGCTCATGTTCTGTGGTAGGTTGAGGCGCAACCCTAAGAAACTATAAGCCTACCTCCATGGGCATATCATTGCCTAGGGAAATCACCGGTTTGTGGAATGTGCACTTGGAGACCGTCCTCAACATACATCGTCCATATCTGTGTATGGACCTGCATCAAGACGGATATTAGCATGAAAGTCAGATCACACCATTTCACGAGCGTAGTTGCGACGTCTACGAATACACAGCCTTTTCCCTCGTAGTAAAACATATAATAACAATTTAAAATGTAATACGAGTAGTAATACCAGTCTTATAACTAATGTGTAAAACATTGCCTCTCTTGTATTTATGCTGCTGCTGAGTCTGTTTGCGCTCCTCCTTTCCTAACATCAGAGATTTTGCTGGACACATAATTCATGCACATATCAGTTCTGTAACTTGTGAACTGAGTGCACTGCTGAGAATAGCAAGAATAGCTGATGGCAGTGACTGACCTCGTCATGAGTAAGACCTCAGTAAGATCCCGAAAGACTACAAAACAGGCTCAGCTTTTAATCTCTCCAAGCAGCAGTTGCCGAGGCAGTGAGGGAGGGAAGTCACTGGGCTGCTTTGTGGAGTGGTTCAAGTGATAAACCTAGACTCGCGCACACCGTCCTCCCATACTCACTTTCATTGACTTTTTTTTTTCCTAAGCGCAGTCTCATCTCTCAAGGTGTTTATGTTCTGATCAAAAGAGCCAGAGCAGCGTGACGGCTGTTTTCTACAGGACCAGCAGAGCTTGTCTGCACCTTTCACCTACTTCAGAATCAGCCATAAAATACCCATTTTAACACATTTTATCCTTTTAACACACATGACTTGGATACAATGATTGCATTTTTGATGAAAAAAAATAAATAAATAATAGTAATAATGCCAAAGTAAGTATCTGAACTGCTGGTTTGTGGTTCCTGATAGCTTGTGTAGTGTTTGTAATAATTGTGCATGTTGCTTATTGGTCAGAAGTTTGATTTGAGATTCTCACAACAGGAAGCATAAGAAGCATTTGCATTTTTTTAAATCACAGAAGAAGGGGAACACTTGGATTATTCCGAAAGCTGAGAATTTTCTGGTGAGGGATATCGAACTGCTTTCATCGTAGTCAAAATACATTTTTAAGTTTTGATCTCCACCAAATGCAAAAGTGAAACATTGTTTTCAACAATGTTGATTCTGTTTATAGATACTGTAGGTAGCTTGTATGATGAGCAACCTTCCAGTATATTTTATTTTAAATCTAAATAAAAATGTGGGTGGAGGTCAATTAACTCATTGTTTGTCGTCACAATAAACCAATTTGCTCACACTGTGTCATGTAAAAAAGCTTCCCAAAAGACAGCAGAATCCTTTTTTTAGCCAAGAACAAGCTTCTAGATAGATTTTATCTTCTTGAAATGCATAACTAATGCATTCAATATAAACATAAAGGGATCGTAATGCTTTTCTCAGCTGACACAAGGGAAACACGGCTTTTAAAGCATTTACTTTCATTTTAATGCAGGAGTGACATAATTGGTTTTAATGAGATGTTTATAAAGTGAAGTGTCGGTGTTGCTAAATCATTACTGAGACTGCCTGACGGGTTTGTGTGATGCTCACATTGGGGACAAGCATTGAGGCACCTACTGCCAGAAGTCCTCCAGCAGGACTCTACACTCTTTTTGACACCGCTGAATACATTAAGCTGCTTGTTGTAATAAGGAGCGTATTCATTCATGGCATTAGTGCTGTATGATATCACGATATTAAAATAAGTGACTTGCCACTCTTGATCCTGTGATTTAAAATTAAAGGAGTCCTCCTTTTTGCAGCATGAGCCAGCTCTACCTTATTTTTCATTCTTAAAGCTCACCATCAAAATGATTTATTTTGTTCTGTTTTAGGAACTGAATTTGAAAAGAAAAAAAAAAGTATATCTGTTAGTGGAATGAAGAGAATTCATCCAGTGACAAATCTTTTTGTTTCTGAATTCAGTGTTTGCTATTGACAATGTTCATTATTTCTTTTCTTTTTTTTTTTTGACTGTCAGCTGTCAGGCCACGTATATTTCATGCTAATGACGATCCTTTTCCTCCCCTATCTTTTCTTGCAGACGGATGCTGCTCTAATGTACGATGCTGTGCACGTGGTGGCCGTGGCTGTGCAGCAGTCTCAGCAGATCACTGTCAGCTCATTACAGTGTAACCGACATAAGCCTTGGCGCTTTGGGAACCGCTTCATGGCCCTCATCAAAGAGGTAGATGTTTCTTTATCTGCTTCCTGTTCTCTCGTACATGCTTTTAGGAAAGCAGGTGGAGACTGAATTCAAATGAGATGGAGGCATAATGTCATATAACAAACTATGAATGAATGGTATCACTGTTGATTTATCTCATTTTCAATAGGTGGTGCCCAGTGGTATAGAGGTAGAAAACTTTCTTGATATTGTTGTCTCAAGCAGAAATCAGAAAACAAAAGAAAACTGTGGTAACTGACTATTGTTAGTTGTCAATGGAGATACGCTTTTGAATTTTGTGCGGTAGGCAATACGTACGCAAATTACAAATCTTCTGTTTCCCCTCGTTTTAAAAAAAAACATCTTAAACTTATCATGTGTCCTTTTTTCAGCTCTAGATTTAAGGATACTTATTAAGTGCAAAGGATCACCACAAAATAATTCCAAATTGGCCATTTATTTCATCTGACACAAAAATGTATAAAGAATATCGTAATTTGCTACTTTTTAACTTTATATTTTGCCCTTTTTTCTATACGAAGGCAAAAGAAATTTAATAAACTTTACTACCTGCTATATCTTGAATAAACTATTCAGTGTCCATAATGCATTTGCATGTACTATATGCAAATAATATATCAGATTTTTAGCATTACAGTATTTAATTTTAAAACACATGATATGGTGATGATGATGATTGTTGTTTTTTTATAACTGTTCACAAAAGAATTGAGAAGAACAAGCACTATAGATCACCATGTGCATCAGGCCCATTTATTTGGAAGGGGAACATTTGATGCTTTGCTCTTTTCAGTGTGCAGAAAGGTGGTGAGCCGAGAGCAATATGACAAGAAGAGTGACTAGTGGGTGCAATTCTGTTAAGATGTTGCAGTTATGTTCATCTCACACATACCTGACTGCTGCCAAAAGTGAACATGTGTTCATCTTAACTGACAGGCAGTTAAAGTGTCCTGAAGTACGTTCACTCTTGAGTGATTTTAACCTTTATCTATCCAGGTGAAGCACATAAAAACAGATTCACTTTAGTAATGTTGGCCTAAGAATTGGTTATTAACAACTGGTTAAAACAAGACAAAAGGTCATTAGTAGAGTGCCCAGAAAAAGAACCATTTGGCTTTTCTACCTATAAAGACCACTAGAGAAGAGGCATGAAGGATTTTAGCTTGCATCCGAAATCGCCTGTGAACAGCTAATTTTGTTAGACTGTGTATTATCAGGCAACAAGAAATAATCATTGTTGTGGGATTACCATGACTAAACAACCACTACACTGGTTATTAACTCATTCAATGCCAGGGACGTATTTTCACATTTCTTAAGAGTCCGGACATTCAATCCTATATACTTAACAAGCAATACTTAACTCATTCAATGTCAGGTGCGTAGTTTCACATTTTTTAAGAGTCCGGCCATTCAACCCCAGATACCCCAGATACTAAGTATTGATTTAATACTTAAGTGCCTGGAAATGTATTCCTTTAATCTACTTAAGTGTCGATTTAATACTTAAGTATCTGGTTTTGAATGTCTGGACTCTTAAAAACATTTGAAAATACACCCCAGGCATTGAAGGAGTAAAGTACATCAAGGACATTGATTTCCAGATACTTAAGTATTAAATCGATAATTAAGTGTCTTGGATTGAGTGTCCGGACTCTCAAAAAACATGAAATTATGTCCCTGGCATTGAAGGAGTTAAAGAGTGTTTCATTGCATTGCTCTCATAGACATTTTAATCTGTAGTTACACAATGCGACAAGAACCAAAACTTGTCAACTGAATTATCCCAAAACCTGCCTTTTATCCTTTGAAGCAAGCTCATAATCTGCCATATAAAGAAATGTATATGACCCAAGTCAAACAAATCGTAGTGACAGCAGAGCTACACATTGTTTGCATGCTTAACTCTTTAGTTAGTCTAGACGTTATGATATTCCTTGCAGTCTCCAACGTTCTCCTTCCTGGTTTGATGTATCTATGAATAAGCCCTTTCACGATATTCTATGATATATCCAGTCTCGGCTTTAAAAGATGTGAGGATGACATAATTGGCATCCATCGCTCTGCTTTCCCACAGACAGAATATATCACCAACACATTAGAGCTCGATGTCATCATAAAATCACCGTTTTTCTTTGTTGTATTCTTTCATCTTTAGGCCCACTGGGATGGCCTGACTGGGAGAATAACTTTCAACCGGACTAATGGTTTAAGGACAGACTTCGACCTTGATGTTATCAGCCTGAAGGAGGAGGGCCTAGAGAAGGTTATGTGCCTCTTTTTTGTGTGTACATGGATAAATTAGACAAGTAAATCAGAGCTTTGTGTTGATGGATAGTGGTAAGACAGTGAAATCTGCATCGAAAAAATATCTCACACTCGTCACTAAATAAATGATTTCACAATACGGAATGTGACCACGACTCTTCAATGACCACTATCAACTGTCAATGAAAATAAATAAGCTGCGGATATCAAGGAATTACCAGGAGATATGCGGTTTATATGCATCAAAGTCCTCAAAAAACACACTGAACAAGTCTTGTTAACTTTCAATTTGAGATTTCTTTTTCCGTTTTGTTTTATTTTCTATTTTAAAGTTCCCATAAGCAAATTGAAAATGGCTTAGCATACTCTATATGTGCAGATCACTGGTAGTTATTTTGCATGCTAAGAGGACAAGGTTGAGTTATGGGTCAGAATTTTTAATAATTACTCATTTGAGTTGATAATTCAATTCTATTAGATCCAGATTATCAACAAGCAGAAACCAAATTTTTTAGCGTTAACATATTTGATGATAGTCATAAACCAAAATGAAACCACACAAACAAACAAAAAAAACTCGACTTCAGCATCCACACTGCAGCAGTGCTCGACCTTCGGCCTGTGTGAGCATGCACCTCTATGAATAATTTAATCCATTAATAAAAACCCCTTCAGAAGCCCTCCAGCCTCATGAAGCCTGAATTAAAGAGTTGATTTGCAATTACAAAGCCTATCTCGAGTCAATCAAATGCGAAGAGCCCTGAGGGGATTTTTGCAGATGTGGGTTGAAGTGTTTGTGGTCCTTCGTCTTGATGCTATGGGCATGTTGCTTGAAAAGCGCATAGGTTTAGTAATGGGAGGATTTTCCACTCCGGAGGAAGGATATAAAAGGGCTTAAAAAATGGTTAGGAGCCACACCATTCTTTTTTCTCATTTTATATTTATCGTCCTCTGCGTTTTCCTTGAGCGACCACCAAAAAGACCATAAGACCAATTTAGCTCAAATATAATCTTTAATGTTGCTCCCTGCGGGACACTATAAGATGGTGTGACGGACTGTCAACTGTGTCCTAAGGCTTCAACACGTTTTTTTTACGTACTATACTGAAAGTTTCTCGGAATGAAATTGAGTACTATTGTTTGACAGTGTGATTCATTTATTTTTGATTGTATTCAAAACCAGATTTCCTTGCATAATTTGTGCAAGATCCCATCCTTGTGTTAATATAAAGATGCTTTATTTGCATCAGGAAACCAGAGGTTAAACACAACGGGCTCTTTTGTTTCTTAAAGCTTCTTCGTGTAGCCAACAATGACCGCATTGCATCACGTGACAAACACATTTTGTCAGACAAGTCGGAGTCTCGTCTGCAACACGAGATGCGCACACATCAGATATGATTGGAGCAAGACATACAATAGTCTTCTACTTTTTGTGTGTGGTTTTTTGTGTGTGTGTGTGTGTGTGTACTTTCTTGCATGTTTAGGATACAATATGCCCATATTATGAGTATACTAAGTCAGTTTACCGATCAAGATGTGTTGATTTTACAATCAATCTTTTTTTTTATTTATTTATTATTTTTTTTTTATGTTTGACACAAGCCAACAGAGACAATGAATGAATGGTTTTCTGTATTTTTAGATTGGCACCTGGGACCCTCCGAGTGGCCTTAACATGACAGACAACCAGAGAGGGAAGACAACTAATGTATCAGATTCCTTATCCAACCGTTCCCTCGTCATCTCAACAATACTGGTATTGAATCTTTTGCTTTTTAGCAAATACATATCATGATCAGATCACAAACTTTTTAATTGCTTTTCATTTGTTAGATAACACAAGTATGAAATGGAACGTTGTCAATATGATGTATGATTATCATTACTGTCAGAGCAATCATGCATGTGGCGTGCTCTTGTGACATGTAATTGGACAAGCCAAATGGAACATTAGGCTGACCTCTCCTTCTGTTTCTGTCATTTTCATATTTTCTTCCACCCTCTTTTTTTTCCTGTGCTTTGAACATTTGTTTTAAAATGTTTAGAAATCTCTGGTGTTGCATCCTTACATTCACGATGACCACCAGTCCTCCCTGCAAGTAGGGCACCCCATTTATTGATCTAAAGTGCTGGTCAACAACATTTATAGCCTAGATATATTTATGAACATTTATGTCTTATTTTGCTGTTTTTACAGTAACTCATACTTCATATATCTTATATTTCATAAAACAGAAATAATAGCATCACTTTTTTTGTGAAAGGAAGAACATTCCTATTAAAAAAAAAAAAAGCCCACTTTTTAACCAAGATGTGCTTTGTGCATTTTTAAATTCCCTCAGCATAGTAATCTGGTCATAAAGACAAAAAAGTTAAGACTTGCCGCCATTCGAGTCTGACAACGTGCGTAATGTGCAAATGAAATCTAGGAGAATATAAAATATCATTATTGGCAAATCAAAACTTAAAAGCCCTCAGCCTTGGCAAACTTCACCCAAGACGTCATTCATTTATAGTTTTTCCACTTGAAAAGTCTCCCGCTGCTTTACTTAAGCTGCCTTTTACTTTGAGAGCCCTTTTTGGGGACGCTGCTGTCCAATCCAGAAGATGATGCATGGCACTCTGGAATTGTCAGTTGACTGCTTCAATTCAATAAAATTCAGTTTGGTTGGTTCTTAAGTTTGAAGTTCAGACAGTGAAAATTGAATGCGTGGTTATGGCTCTGCTTTCCTTGATTTAATTAAGCAGCCATATTGCATTGTCTCTCTTCAGGTTGCCAAGAAGAAACATTAAGTCTTTCTTTATCTAAAGTAATGTTTGGTATTTGGCACAAACTGAATAAACCAAACTGAGAACTCATACACTTTCTTCAGTCTTCTGTCAGTGAAACATCCTCAAATTTGCAATCCTTTTTTTTAAATATAGCCTCACAATCAATCTGTGATCTTTACTTTGAGACCATTAAAAAGAAGTCTGTCAACGATTCTTTTTTGTCCAGACATTTTCACTGTATAGACTACAGTTTTCAAGGAGTGAGAATCTCATGTATAATTTTTATGCAATTTATTAGCTTCTTTTCATTTGTGAGGCAAGTATATTAATAACAAAAATCAAGTCAATTGTGGGTTGCCATTATTTATCGTGGGCCTTCCTCATTCCTGAGCATGCTGTGAAGTCATTGGATTGCCATTATTAACAACTTTGTGGAAGTAATTGCCATATCAGGATCAAATCATGGGGAGGTGTTTGATGAGTAGTGAACAGCGAAAAAAAGCAGGGAGGGCTCACAATAATTGGGTTTGTTATGTTTGATTGATGCATACTTTCACGCAGCTTCTCCTTATGTTCACGGGAATTATGTACTATAAAACATGATGTAATTACTGTTAAGATGTTGGCCCGTCATTTTATGTACTTTAGAAATCACTACTGTAATGTGTTAAACCTTATGTAATGGAGGTTGCATGGTGTGTGATGTCTTTGCCAAACACATGCCACGCAGCTTCCGTTTACACATAAGCAGTCTCAGGGTGTTGTTGGATACTGTTGTGAGCTACATAAGCACACAATATAGGGGCAGCTTGATGTATGAGTTGATTTTAAACTCAGTTTACCTGCATATCAAATACATGTTCCCGATTTAAAGGAATTGAAGTGTTTTTATTCACTTTCATAAAGTGTAATTGCTGTTCATTGGTACAAGCCGAAAGTCATAAATATAGCAACTGAAGTGTGAGTGCATGCCTTGAAAGGGTTTGACCTCAGGGTGTAACTGATGTCAGGAGCTGGAATGTTAGCTGTGCGTATGAGCATGTTGTCATGGTTTTTGGCCGAATAGCTGTTGGTTGGTGAGGTCATTTTCCATTTGAGTTTGACTGTGCTTCATTCTGCTAATCACTTTTATTACCAAATCAGCAGAGGTGGGCAACTTACATGGTTTTGCTCGTCCGTCATTTGTCAGAGCCCCACTCCATTTCGGTCATTGTTTTTTTGGTCCGTTCTCATTCATAATTGCCTACCTTGCAACAATAGAAGATGGTTTCATTAACATTTGTCTAAATTTGTCTAAATTTCTTTTGTCACATACACTACAAGTAAACCAAAGTAATGCTGAGGTTCAATTAAAAAAAAGAAAAAAAAAAAAACTTTAATTGGGGAATTAAAACCTTCTATCTTGCGTTTCCAAGCCAAGAGCTAATCAGAGAGAGAATGCAAACCCATTGATTGCTTGGAAGAATGACCACCTGCAGTGGAAATACATCCCACAATATTCTTATCAGCAGACAAAAACATATTTAAAAAGCAAGATAACACAAAAAATATCAGCACTTAATTACTACCATTACTTTCATCTTTGGGTCGGCAAGATTGTGTACAGTATGAGCGTTGGTTTTTGAACCCAGGACTAAAAAAAGGGAGCAACTACAGATAAATCTTAAAGTCAGCTGTGATATAGTTGTGAATGACAAGTCGTGAAACGAACCAGCCCCGTTTATTCACTCAACTGAACATGTTTCTCCCCTGCTTGGTGGTGCTGTAAAATGACTATTGTCACATTGACTGCAGACTAATGGCAGTTGTACTATAACTATGCAGCAATATAGCAGATAATTTTGCAAGTCAGTGGAATCATATTTAAGTAAGCTAAAAGGGGTGTGGCAGGCTGACAAAGGTCTGACACACATCTGACGTAATGTCTACCCCAAGGATTACGACAGATGAAAATTGCAATTATTTTTTTCATAATCCGATGGTTTCTTTTAGTATTCCCGTCATTCGTCTGCAAAACGGGTGTCCGTCAGTGACGGATGGACAGTCTGTCAGTGCTGACAAAGTGCCCACCTCCGCAAATCAGCATTGTTCCACCTGAAATATAATTGCTTGACCCCACCTATCACTCACTATCATGGACCACTATCCTATAAACCAAGACCATTTCCACCCTACACTGTTGGAGGAAAAAAAAAACGTTTACTTTAAAAACATCCCAATTATGTTCACAAAAAGGACAGACACAGTGTTTAGGTCAGTTTGACAACATTCAGTTTTTTTTTCTCCACAAAATATCTCCCAAAATAAGTAATTTTGTATAAGATAACCTCAAAAATGTTTGTTTGTGTAAGACGAATCATAAAGTTGAGTCAAATTTACTTAAATACTGGTTTGGTCTTTTTTTGACCCAGAATTGGATTATTTTTGATTGAATCTGCTGCTGGCCCAACTTCGATCCCAAATACCAAACTGGATGTTTGATGACAGAGCGTTCAGTACTACAGCTTCAAGCAACTCCTGAAACTTCTATGTTTCATTAGGCATTTGCTAAAACTCCTCAAGCATAATTTTTCACCAAAGTATAGTTTTAGTTACCGTTTTAGTTCAAACACACACACAATCCTATATATCCTATATCCCAGTGAGATATTGTTCAGTTTTTAATTGATAGTAGCAGTAGTAATTGTTTTAAACCATACTTTAAAATAATCAAAATCAATAATGAAATAATTTGCTATTCACACACAATATGTTACTCTTTTGAAAACATTCATACAAATCATTTCCATCAACCAATCGACGTTAACTGGTACAAATTAATACCAACATAAACAGAAAAAAAAAAATGCCATTAATAAGGATGTACTGATGATGATGTGTTACAGTATCTGTTATTATGGCCATTCTGCAGTCTCAACATCATCTGACATGACAACATGGAGACCATTTCTGAGCACACACATAAAGACTTACACATGTTTTATATACTGAACCAATGTCTGCTTTTGACAATACGCACACTTCATTTTCTATGAGCTGATTTGAGATGCCAAGTAATAAACACATTTTTCCTTTCTACCAAATTTCACAGGAGGAGCCGTATGTGATGTTCAAGAAATCTGATAAGCCTCTGTATGGGAATGACCGTTTTGAGGGCTACTGCATCGACCTCCTGAGAGAGCTCGCCAACATCTTGGGCTTTACCTATGAAATCCGCTTAGTAGAAGATGGGAAGTATGGTGCCCAAGAAGAAAACACGGGCCAGTGGAATGGCATGGTGAAAGAATTAATGGACCATGTATGTCAATTCCATTAACATCTTTGCGTCAAAATAGGAAATTTCCATTCCAGCAGAAGAATTTTCAGATTGGAAGATTTATTGAAAGATGGAGAATCTAAAAAATGTATATTGGAAATCAATGTGAATAAACAAACTTGTTTTAATCATCTGTTACATATAGAAAGATAGTAGAAATATGTTCATGATCAATTCAGACCTACGAGCAGCAGCCTCATGTGATCAAAAACTGGGGTGCAACAATGTAAAAATAAACATTAACATAATGTAAAGATTTTTTTTTAATTCTTTAATGTGACCCTTCTGAAGGTTTGCCAGTTCATTGACTCGTCATCACTACAATACCAAGCACAAATTAAAAGTGTTATTTTCCTTCACTGATGCATCTGCCTATTCTGCGCTGTCAGTACTGGCCCTCCCAGAACAGATAAAAATGGCTTGCAAGAGGCAATATGATTGTAATATGTCCTCATTACCACCTCTACACCATCCCCGTATTCCCTGTGCAAGAGTGAATGCATACCCACCTTATCTGAGGAAATGTTCACATATTTGACTTTATTATTTCATTCCAGAGTTGGGGGGGAAGAGATTTTGCACTGTCAGCCAAGTAAACAGCAACACTTAATTTATTAATTAATAAGTTTTACTGTAGAAAATGTCCAAATGGTGAAATTGTTTGTTACAGAGCACGCAATTGGACAAACAACGTTGTAGTAGGTAATTAATCCGCAACTGTAATGACTTCTTGAGTAATGACTTCTTGAGGGGACTGATTTGATTGCCAGAGTTTATTGCAATGTCAGTAATAGCCTGTTTTCGACTTCTTCATTCACTCAGCCTCTGCCTGCCATTACTGATCGCTACAACGTTAGCTTTTTTTTTTTTTTTAGCGTTTGTTTTTAGAATTACGTCATGAAGGGGACACGGCAACCACATGGTGCGAGGTAGTGTTTCAGTCAAAAAGCAGTTCTTTGTGATTACAAATCTCAAGCTTAAATTTTATAAGAAATTGAAATTCCTTTGCCCCAAAGGTAATATTCCATCATTTCATATGCATATATAACAGTGGAAAGTTTTAAAGCTCATGATATGTGCCCTTTTGTGATCACCAAAATTTCCAAAACCTGTGCGAGATAAACAGCACAGAAAAATAATGGAGCCACCAAACTTACAAATGCCTTTATGGAAAAAACATAATATTAATTATGCTGGATACATCTGCACAAAATGTGTTTGTTCAAGAATCAACTGTATTCATTGTGTACTTGTAACTGAAAGAAATGACTCTGTGATACTTTAATATTTATATACTGTATTTATTGAGAATAACGATATTGACCAAACATGTCTAAAATAGTCCGATTTAAGTTGATGCGCTCTGAGAGTCAACAAAAGCATTCTGAGCTATCAGGAGAGACAAGGGAATTAAAGGTATCTGGTATCTACTGTATATATTAGAGGAAAGTGAAGCAAGGAGAGCATAGATCGTGTCCAGTTGTTTCCCCGGAAGACCCTATTAAAACATACACAATCTGCTCGCAGTTACCAGTAATTGCTCCCAACAACATTCCTGTTAGGATTAACTACATAGATAGAAAAATAGCAGCCATTGCACAGTCAATATCTGACCCATTAGAAATAACACCCAATAGGTGTCAAGCACTTCTTAACTTGGGCTCCTGCCCTTAATCAATACTCTTTGCGGATTGTGTGTGTCACCGTTCCTTTAGCTTTAGTGCTTAATGATTTAAAAAAAAAAAAAGAAGAAGAAGAGGACGAAAAAAAGAAACGCTCAGGTGAAAAACCTTTATGTCCCCCAAATTTTAATGCCCGTACAACCACAAAATATTTAAAAAAGGGGAACAGAATACACAGACACTAATAATGTAGGTGAACCAGACACTCAGGGAAGCAGCTGATTGGATGTCAACACAAGGGGCACAGACAGAGGTGAAATGAAGGGCAAATTAGGCAATAGTAAACAGATTACCATTTGGCAAAATTGTCAAAAAGAAGGACTAAAAAAACAGCCCAAAATGGAACCTTATCCTGTTCATATCTGATCAGTGCCAGTTGACTCCCATTCTTTAGCGTGAGCCACCCTCAGCTTCCCAAGTTGCTTTTGGAATGGTGACAGTTGTGGTGACTGAAAGTATTGGCTGCGGCTACACAGTCCTGTATTTCAGCTGCATAAGGTCGGATGCTAGCCTCGGCATTAAGATGCTGGGGCGTGTCAATAGAAGCATTGAGATCCCACAATTTCTAAAATAAACACCGGGGTCAATTTAGAACGTTTGTAGTAAAATAATTGCTGCTTTCAATTGATTAGTCATGACATGTTATTATATGCTATGTCTACATTATCATATGATATGCTGTATAAATTACCACTGTAACTTCAAAATTAAATTTGTAGGTTTATTCATTCTCGAATAGAGCGTTTTCAGTATTCTGTACACATTTTCTATGTGTTTTACTGTTTACAGTCTACAAAATAATATCTTAAACGTCAAACTGTTATGTTAAATGTACTTTTGTATTTGTTATCACTTCCAATGTTTTAAAACTGTCAATTTAAAAGCTGGTTGTGCCCCACTAACACCCCACACCCCAACCCCCCTGCCCAGCACCACCACCCGCTACGGTTGCCGGTCTATGACACAGAAAAGATTGGGGACTACTGCTTTACGCTCCTGCTAATAATTCTATTTTTTCAAACAATCATCACCATCTTATTTTGCTTGAAAACACATGGACGAAATGAAATGAGCTGAGATGTGTACTTCTCAGAGAGTGCTTTGAAAAAGCGCTTGGGCATAGTAAATATTCTGCTTTCTTAATGTGATTGCCTGTGAACATTTCCCGTGTCCTTAACTTATGGCCTATCCTTTTTCCTTTTTATGTTTATTGACAGAGAGCTGATCTGGCAGTGGCGCCTCTTGCCATCACATACGTGCGTGAGAGGGTTATTGACTTCTCCAAGCCCTTCATGACATTGGGTATAAGTATACTCTACCGCAAGCCAAATGGGACCAACCCAGGGGTCTTCTCCTTCCTCAACCCCCTCTCGCCCGATATCTGGATGTATATTCTGCTGGCTTACTTGGGTGTCAGTTGTGTGCTGTTTGTCATAGCCAGGTAACATGTCACTATCAGTGATCACGCTTAAGTCAGTATGTTGCTGCAATGCTACCACTCAACATTGCCTTTATGACTAACAGCGGGCTACTCTCAGAAATTACAGAAGCAGTATCCTGAGCATGCGGAATTGGTGAAGCATCCATGAACTGACACAAACTGATGGTCATGCACACAATCTCAGATGCTACATCATTATCGCGTAATGTGTTTAAGGCAACTCACTGATCACGACGGTATCTGCTTTTCCTGGGAAATGATTACTGTTTCTATGTTTCGTTTGTATATATTGGCATTGATTAAGGCTGTAAGGTTACTCCTGGCCCGGTTCTATTCGCAGTGGTACCAGGAGGAAGAAAAAAACACACGTCTTAGACTGAGATGGCACAAATACTCTCGGATTGTGTGTATGTGTCTGAGAGAGTGACAGGAAAGTTGTGCACTGAATGAATGTGGGATGCTGCACTTCTCCCAACCTTTCCCTCACTTTTCCCAGTCTCTCATAGTACTTACTGTCTTTTCTCTTTCTTTCACCATGCCTCAAACATGTAGAAACAAAGGGAACCAGAAAGTGTGCTTTGTGACCCCATAAATAATGGCAAGCAAGACTGTGGAAACAGGTACTGATCAGGACGTTAGTCTTGTAATATCTCATAGTGCCTGATTTTGACAAAGGAAACCCATCCATAAGTGAGTATGACAGAAAACAGGGCCAGTAACCACCGTCTAGTATAAATTGGCTTTCCATTCGAATTAGCTGTCTCTCTACATTCATTCTTTGTTGATGTGACCCGAAGTTAGGTAAGCCAGGGTCGTTTAATTACGAGTATGCAAACGTCCCACAATGTCAGTCAAGTAAATTAAAATCATGAAGTGCTAATTCTTGATCATGCTGTCAACATTTCGCTTATATCTGATATGTTTGTCACGGTAGTGGGAGAAATTTACGCTAGGATTTATGCAACAGAATCATTTTTTTCTAAAGCCCTACCAACACATTGCACCAGTTGTTTTCATTTGGGGAGGGGAGTTTGAAGCATGCTCAGAAAAAGAAATATCCCAAAATCCATGTTAACTCTAAAACTTTCAGCAGACATCGGCTTGCCTCCAGCCATGACTCTACAGTTTTACTGTTAACACGTGTATTTTTCTCTGATGTTACTGGCATTATGATTACACAAAATTTAAAAGGCAGCAACTGTCATCTAAGTTGGCTCAGAATATGCTTCTAATGTATTTTGTATCAAAATAAGTAAGCATTTTGGTAAGTGCATACACTCCGCTTTCCGTAAGTCTTTTCTCCATCACACGAATGCATGATAAGCACCTGCATGTTGTTGTTATAGAGCTGCTGATGACAGTCTCATTACAGTTTAGTTTAGGAAATGAGTCAGATACAGTATGAATAATGGTAATGGTGTCTTTGATATATACTCTCTCTCTCTCTCTCTCTCTCTCTCTCTCTCTCTCTCTCTCTCTCTCTCTCTCTCTCTCTCTCTCTATATATATATATATATATATATATGTATATATACATATATATATAAACACACACACACAGTGGGCCCCCGTGTTATGAAATTAATCCGTTCCGCGGTTGGGCTCGTAAGGCGAATTCACTGTATGACGGGCAATACAAACCTATGTTAAATAGCTAATGCGTTTAGAACCCCAGGTAAAAACATCAAAATTGTACCTACATATTAAAACGGTAGCAAAATAGTATAGTAAGTTCTATGTACATATAATATACATGTATAAAAGACTATTATCTAATTCTTAATACGTGAGACCATGCATTGGCAGTAAAGTGATGCAGATTTTAAAATGTTAGTGTAAAAGTAGGGCATACCGTATATCTCCATATATATGCAATTATATTTGTCTGCATTGCATTTTCTGTGCTGCAGTGTGTGAAGATTTTATGAATGAGACAAAGTAAGACTCAGGAGAATCAAATGAAAGATGAGACTTTTTCAGGTCATTGCATTTTAGTAGCACTTTCAAATACACCGATAAATAAACTGTTCCCTTAAAAACGGGGTTACTCTGTTATATTTAACAAGATTAGATGAGATGAAAATCAGTTATTCCTTGTGTCCCTCTTACATTTTGACGCATATGAACATTCATGCCTTTGTGGAAAAAAATATCTGTCTTCATTATGAATGTTAACCTACCATTAATCTTATGTTATACAGTACACTCTCATTTCAAAAGCATGCCTATAAAGGTATTTTTGAAATTGTAAACAAATACTTTAGACTCCCTCATTTTTATTTAATTTGTCAAAAAAAAATATTTAAAAAAATACAACCCAGGTCAAACAAATCATAGTGGCAGCAGAGCTACACAGTTTGTTTGCATGCTTAACTATTTAGTCAAAGTTCCCAAAAAACAACCAACGCCACTATTATCAAAAGGTAGTGTTATATTCACATTGTTAGCTGTATCAAAATGGACGAACCATGATCATACTTGGTACCTATTGACCCATACATTTTCTATACTGACTGGTGTTTACCATAGGGAGAGATAAAAGCCACTCACGTTGCCACTTTGTGAGCTTGAGTAGGTTGATTTTGAATTAAAGCACAGAGAGAAACTCAGACACAGCTTGAAGCCACACTTTTGTAGCAAGGGGGAGTCAGCTGTGATAAATTCAGCGCAACAACGACCCTCATCATGACATGTGCTATAGGAAATAGATGGCTTTTAAATTAGGTGAATACAATCAACACCTAACAATTTAATTTGGTTGTTGCTTATGACAAAATATAAAATCAGATGAATAAAAAATAAAAAATATGTGAAAATATGGATATAGGAGAACAACTACAGTATTATTTTCTTAGAGAGTCAAGACCACTATTTTGAAGTCACAAAAAGATTGATAATGCACAATGCAGACTGTTTACATGTGGTCAGGTTGACTTATGTAAAGATTATTTTCTTGTTTCAAAACAATAGGACTATTTTAACAATGATTATTTATCAACCTTGACATTTCTGTGGTACATCCCTGCCTTCATGAATGGATAAAAGATGGACATTCCACACATATTGCTACTGATTTGTTTCATCATGCTTATCTGACCTTGCTCAAAATATCTCTCACTGCACAACAGATGACCCAAGATAATGCAAGGACAGTTTAATTGAAATGACAGCAAAGTAGATAAACAGTGCCACAATGAAAAATTGGGCTTGCTGTAGTGCCTCCTATAAATATTGATTTTTTTTTTCTGACAAAATTTACAATAGTGGCATCACAACAGTTGATTTGTAGTCTGCCCTTTGCATTGTGCAAATGACAACTTTGCTTATCCATTGTCCTGGCACGTGGTAATTGTTAACAACATGAGGAGGAAAACATACTTGCTGACATTTGCGTGAGGAATTGGGTCACATAACAACATGTGGGCACAGTTGACAAGGAAGAAAATCCTCGGCAAATTGAGTGAGCCCATTGACTTAAAACTAAGGAAAGTCTAACTCGGCCGAACATTTATGGAACATTGAACTACACTCGACAAAGTTCGCCAGTGTTGTAGGGTCAAAACGAAAGCACCTCAAACCTCATTTGCACTCAATGATGAGTTCTAGTCAGGGAGATGTAATTTCATGGGTACAGACCTACATGTCCTTGTATTATGATTTTAATTGCAATCAGTTGAATTTGAATTTAAATGCAAAGTAAAGGGCCCATGGTGAGACAAGTATATGCCATGCATTAAAATTTGATTAGTCAAATCCTCGTGTCTATTAATCTGTTAGAGACTAGCTTGGATTTTCCACCGCCCAGAACAAATCACACCTGGTTAGTATATTTAATTGTAGACCAATCAACCTTTGCTAATGTAGTGTCACTTTTATTCAACGTGAATAAATGAGAAATTTATCTGCTTACGGACCGTGTCGGGTGGTGAAATCACAAAGTCCAAAGTTGGCATAATGGAAATGACCAGTTTGATCTGCTGAATATTAATATTCCTATAAAATGACAATGAATTTATTTTCTGAACACTTATTAAATTAAGAAGGGCACTTGGTTTTGATATGAGCATGGCCATATAAGGTGAATCGAGGTGCGCGGGCGGCCGTGGCTCAGGCAATAGAGGGTTTGTCCAGTAACCGAAGGGTCGGCTGTTTGATCAGAGTCACGTGCTGTTGTGTCCTTGGGCAAGACGCTTCACCCACCTTAGCTCCAGTGATTGGTCGGAGGGGCCATATGGTGAGGTATGGCAGCCTCGCCTTTGTCAGTCTGCCCCAGGGCAGCTGTAGCTACGCAACGTAGTTTACCACCACTGGTCTTACTGTGTGATAGTACCGTGCTTTGTAAAGCGCCTTGGGTTTCATGAAAGGTGCAGTATTATTATTATTATTATCATTATCGATACAAACTGACTATATTACCCATATTCCATAGTAGACAAATATTTGTATGAGTTTCTTGTTATTCCCTCACATAATTCTGCTTAAAATCTCACAGTGATTAGTATAAAATGCATGTTTAGGCCTACAGAAAATATTACCCAATAGTTGCCTTGCAATCATCTGCTTTATTCAGATTGCCAGCCAAAACACGATTTTTAGCCTAAAGAGATTGAAACTGGATGGCTTTTTTGTTGGCTGAGCACAGTCACGTGAAATCCAAGTTTTGAGGGACAGATTAAGACAACATTCACTAGGTAGCTTCCAACCAGATCTTGACATGATGTGTCTCAGTCTGAAACGCTACAAACAAACACGCAAATTGGATTTGACTGTCCATGATGTTGTTCAGGGCGAGGCACTTTGAAGATTGTACTACAACAGTAGAATACTTGTTTTCATTGAAGGTATAAAAAACACTTTTGACACTTTGGTGTTTTCTTTTGTTTTTTTCCTCTTATTGTGGAGATGAAATAAAAAAGGCAGTGCTTACTTACACTTGGCAGTACACTTGAGCTGCGTTCAATGAACGTTCAATCTCAACATATGAAAATCTCATATCGTGTATGCTCGCCACTTCACAATACACTATTGGCAGCTTCAGTGTTTTGTTTATTATTCATTTATTTATTTTTCAAAAGACCATCACTATTCAACAGCACCTATATGATGTACCGCAATAACACTTCCACACTCAGTCTTAGTGTGGAGTCTGAAGCTGTCTAACAGCCTGTTAATACTCTGTCTTGTTCAGCCGCTAATGAAGGCACTTTTGCCAAAATCTAAACCACTGCTCACCATTCTATATTTGTGAGTCATGGCTTTACACAAGGCAGTGTGCTGAGAAAGATGTGCAGACGTACACATTACACTTGCATTGTGGATAATGGTAAGGGAATAGGGCTGCAGGCAGTTAGCGGCTGCTCATCACACACTGTGTATTATGTGTTGTAAAACAAAACAGTCTGTGCCCAAAAACAGACACATTCTCTGTTCTATCGTTAGAAGAACACTCGGCATGGGGAAAAAGGTAGGAAAGGCTTTACTAACCACATTTTATACATTTTATTTATGTACATTGTGCTCTCGCTACTTTGCGCTTTATTGTTCATGACCGGTGCTTAAGGCTTTTTTTTTTTCCATTAAAAAATGCTATATTGCAGAGATACGTGCTCTGAAATTTTCCTGCATGCCAAACAGAGGACTTGCCAGGAGCACTCCTCTGGCGTCAACCTAGAGCGGAGCTTGTAGCTGACCAAACATGATAACAGTCAATCAATTCATTTTAATGAATATAAATTGTTTTAGCGCAACACAGATGAGTCACTCGCTGCTCAACTTTGAACACAATGTGCCAGTGGGTCAAATAGTACAGATGAAAGCAGTTCAACCATGACCTGATCACTGAAAAAAGTGAATCATCACTGAAAGTGACTAATTGTTTTTCCTCCATCTTCTATAGGTATGATGACCTGAAAAAGTATCTGCCCTTTTCCAAATGTGTCTTCATGCAACTACATTAAACCTGTGTGTGTTCTTTGTTGATTGTCACAGGTTTAGTCCCTACGAGTGGTATAACCCTCATCCTTGCAACCCCGACTCTGATGTAGTGGAAAACAATTTCACCCTGCTAAATAGTTTCTGGTTTGGAGTTGGAGCTCTCATGCAGCAAGGTAGACGCCTTTGCCTGCCCCTTTTGCCTAGCACAGGTCCCACTTTTTGCTGGGGGTCAGTCTTGCACTTATCCCAGGCCCGTGACCATGCATGGGGGCCTCTGTGCATGTAGAGAGATGGTTCATAGGTAGCGTCGAATAGGTCAGACGGCTCTCTGGGGTTTCATTCATGAATGTTTTTTTTTTTTTTTTTTAATGTAAATGATTATCCTGCATGTTCTCTTTCTCCCTGTCCTATCAGATATTTCCATATCTTCTCAACTAGTTGACATCATTAAAACATGGAAGGTGCCGCTGTTACTATTGAAATGTGAAATTATAATATCTTAACACGGATACGATATACTATAGTTACAGTAGTTGAAGACTAAAAATAATCTCGAGTTGTAAAACATGGACAACAATGCAAATGTCTGTCAAGCACCTGTTCAGTTTCTAGATGCATCCATTCACACCAAACTTTCAGAAAGCCTCATGGTTTCCAACCTGTTCTGCTACAAGAATCACTTTCTTCTTGAAAGCCACTGTAATGTCCCTGTGTGTGAACAAGGATGACCTTGAATGTTTGTTTATTGTTTGCTTCTTTAATCGGAAATAATGCACAAACAAACTCTGCTAACACAAGTTGCAACGTAACTGTAGCAATTCATGCACCGGCAGCTAACTGCTGACTGATTTTTCGAGCTTTTCACATTACTGTTATTACATACAATCAAGAAATTTGCATCAGTATGACATAACTTGGCATATGTGGCACACCGATGTTGTCTTCTTCGAACGTCGTTGAATAAATTCATTCTAATCTTTAAATTACCATTTACAGTATAGGACACACCCATACTTTTGGCCTTCATTTTTTGGGGAAAAAGTGCATCCTATAAGTTTAGGACGAGCTGAGCTACAGCTCACGTGCAAACTCATGGCAATAATACTAAAATAATGATAAAATTGATGGATTTTAAAATGAGAAACGATTTCTAAGCGAGAGACTCAATACTTTTAAAACATCTCAACATGAGTTATAGTTTAGATGGCTTGTACTGCATGGTGTCAATGCCTGCCTTGCATTTTGTAATAGGAATGAGGCGCACGTTGGTTTATCTGCATTGCAAAGTATTTTCTATTTTAAGTGACAGTGATTCATGTACAGATTTGATTTGTCTTCATTTAATTAGAATGGGATTCTGTGCAGGGATATTTATGGCCGAGCATCAAGGAAAAGTTAAATGCAAATCTAGAACTGAGTATGTAGCAGTTTCGGAAACAATGTCTTCTTGCATTCAACGGTGAATGACAGTGCATGTTTTATGCTGGAACTGGAGATTATTCGTAACAGGCAGTTGGGGTTATTCATTTCATGAAAATAACTGATGAGACATGTTTGACGTTTTTGAGTCTTTACCGGTAAATTAATTTCCTTAAAAAATAAGCATACCAACAAAAAAGGAAGACATTTATCAATAACAGCTTTGAAATCCACTTTTCTTTTTCCTGGTTCCAATGATGAAACCTCTCTCAAACAAATATGTAATAAGCTATAAAAGTATTTCTCATATCATGAGCACCAAATCAATGATTGCTTGGCATAGCATATTATGTATATAAAAGTCTACACCTCAAATAATTATATAATTATTCAAAAAGGACAGTTTATTTTATTCAAACAAAGGGGCACTATACTTCCTCGTCTCAATCCCATTTTGAAAATGCTTAAAATATATGCGCATAGCAACAAACACGAAAATACAGCATAGTGTCACCCTCCAGCACAAAATTGATTGAAAAAGCACAATATTTTTCATCCACTATTTACAATTGTGTATATGTGTGTATAGCCTGTTTGATTCAGCTGGTTGAGAAGGTATAATATATGGCCCTAAGGCTGCCTAATTAGATTCTAGGATGAAGTGACACTTGTATACTTATAGCACCGTGCTGGATCACAATGTAGAGAGGCTCCCTTGCCCGGTGGCTTGCCCAACCCCCAGAAAATTGTGGGAAGTGCTGTTCAGTCATGACGTTACCTTGGGTACATGACAGTCAGCCCCAACCAAGTTCAACGAATCCCATGGATCGTCCTTTTTTTTTTTTTTTGTGCCAATTGTGCAGGAGGGTAAGCTTGTGCTCTAATAAAATGCAGATTTGTCAAAGGCGCCAATATCATATAGCTGTACTGAATTCTCTGTTATTATGTATTGTTTTTTTTTTTTTTTCCACCTGATTTTACATGGGTTAGGTTGACAGAAAAGGCCTGATTTACTAAGATTCCAAGCAGTGGGCACAAAAATGGTTGTTATTCAACAAATCGCATGCACATTTCGCTGGTTAATGTGTTGCACAGGACCAATGAAGCACTCTGCGAATGCATTCTAGATGTTCTAATGATTGTCTTCATGCAAAATGAACTGCAAAGCATGTTTGGCAGGTAGAATTTTGAGTTCACTCAGTTTTTAAACCAGCTTCCACATCTGTTGGCGCGAGCAATGGCCAGTTTTTGCACATGCAATTTAGTAAATCAGGCAAAAAATGTGTTATTCGCCATCACATTTGAACCTTTGGATAGATATGACGGAACTTTATTTATCCTTCCTAGTATTTTTTAATGTTCTTGTCCTCTCTGTGCTTTTACTGTAGGCTTTGAGTGTTTTCTAGTTCTTTACATTCGTACATATATTAATACATTAGTACATACATTAGTGTAATTCCAAATTTCAGACACTCATGGGTCATTTTGGGTCACCTCAGTAGCGTGTTAAGCTCAGTGGATGCACAGAGTGGACACCAATTTTGATGCCCCCTAAATTTTTTTTATTGACGGGTGGGTGCAGGCGGTTGATTTTAAAAATGAATATCACTTAAATGTTTGATCACACATAAAGACAGAAGCTTCTTCATCAACGATGAAGCTGTCCGGTGGATGATCAGGACCCCCGCCCTTACACGCTACTTGGTCAACCTGTAGTAAACAATGTTTTTTTTTTTTTTTGCATACCAATGCATCTATAGTTTACAATTTTAGTCTAGTTGAATAAAAGCACAAATAGGTAAATTTACCTAACATAGCTGATCTATCTATAACAGTGCATATACACAGTTTTTTTGTTTTGTTTTTTCTGAAAGCAATTTGAGTTTCTCAATGAGGGAGTGGCGCACACAGTTCTTAACCGCCCGTTTTTATAGCTTTTTATCAGCCATGGAATGTCCGAAATCCCAGTTTTCAATTACTTAAGGCTGTTTGAGTAAAACAGCTTACATAGAACTCAGGCGATTCTCTTTTGAACTTAGCAATGTCACTCCCACACATATGGCAGACGTGTAAGTTTAACTAGAAACTGCACATATTGTGTGTCACAGGTATACATGGTGGAGTGTTCAATCGTTCAAAAATGCGATCAATCATGCAGCTACATACAAATATTATGAATTATGCTGTAACAAAATTATATATGTTTGAGAGTGTCTTTGTGTCGGAGTTTGAGCCTGGGAGCAGGTGCGAGTCAGCCTGGCCTCCGCCGTCCAGGATGCTGCCCCTCTCTCTCATCTACTGCACATCTAGGTCTCATGGCCTTCCTTTGCTCCTCTCACTCAGGATCTGAGCTCATGCCGAAAGCACTCTCCACCAGAATTGTAGGAGGAATTTGGTGGTTTTTTACTCTCATCATCATTTCCTCCTACACGGCAAACCTTGCAGCCTTCCTCACTGTAGAGAGAATGGAGTCGCCTATTGACTCTGCTGATGACCTGGCCAAGCAAACCAAGATAGAGTATGGAGTGGTAGAGGATGGTGCTACTATGACTTTCTTCAAGGTCAGTGATATCCATTTTGTACAGTATATTTAGTTACATTCTCTATGGGCAAAGGTTTCTCAACTGGCTCGTGGCCAATGCCATTTTATATTTCAGGACAAAAAGAACCAAAAAAAATGCTAACAAAGTTTGTCAAAGTTTTTTGACGTGGCGTACGTAAACATGTGTAGTCCATGCACCAAGGTCACTCAGCTTGGTTGTGATTCTTGTTATCACTTTATGCAATGTGCTAAATAGTCTTGATGCATGATAACTATGAAAAATATTATTAACATTGCAGTTTAACACTGCGATATGTGTACTTGAGAGTCAGTAAACTGGCAATATATTTTGATACCATTTTACTTGCTTGAGCACTGCAGGTGATGGCTGATGTAATTGTTCATTGAGTAGACAGCATGCAATGCATAGAGATTGAGTAGGTACTTGGAAGCACTGAAACAGGGTGTCGAGAGTTGCATGACAAAAAACAAAAAAAAAAGCAGGGATGGGAAGAGATTGCATTCAACGATCTTAGCGAATAGGGCTCTACAAAATCCCTTGTCCCTGCACAGGATGACCTGCTTTTTTATTTATTTATTTGTTTGTTTACTTATTTGTGGGGGGTACATGGCTGCATTACTGCTGCACGGCTGTCAAATATTCTGACCACATTTCTTAATAAACCTTATTGTACAATATATTAAATGGGCACAAATGCCTTGGAATTATTTTATTTTGAAGTTGTTTCTGGAAGCATGTCATGGCAGCAATAAACTGGAATTGCACAAACTGTTGCTCATGGAAGAGTCGCAAGTAGTGACTCTTGATATATAAACAACACAACAATGTTCTGAAAACAAATTCAATTGCCATTTCAGGGCACTAAAAATACACAGAAATTTAGTGCAGCCTCAGGCATAATAGCCACCCTCTAGCAACGCTCAAGTGGCTAGAGCGATTTGATTAGTTTTTAAAGGCAGTTTACCGGACGTAAATGACTCAGCACACTTTGATGCTCGTAGCCTGATGGTTGCACTTCCTACTGATCCCTTTTGAACAAACTCAAATATATGTTCTGTGGGTCTGCCACCACTCTCGACTAAAGTTTAAGGTAAGAGTTGTGTAAAATCTCACAATTAAGTAAAAAAAAAAAGTTGATTATCATAAAAATATAAACGTTGGCCATTTATGGATAAATTGCATAGGTTTATTTGAAAACACAGCAGCCAACACAAGCTGTATGCATTTTGTTATACTATTCAGTCAGAGGAAAGGTCTCAGCTCCAGCTGTGAAATGGCCTTGACTCTTCTTTTACGTTTACAGTTCTTGTTGTCTGCTCAGTAAGAAAACTCAAAAAGGCATTATTTAATATCATAATTTTTGTAAGAACCTCATCATGTCTCGTTTTGATGGACTCAATCTCCGGTGACACCTCATCTTGTAGAATTGGTTTTTTAGCCCAACCCTAACAAGAAGCCATAATCGTACTTTAACAATGACAAAGAGATTTTGTCTTCTTGGTTTTGAAAGATTCTGTTTGTAATTACTCAAGAAAATCATGAAGAGACTAGTGCTGAGGTCATCCTGAACAGGAAGCGCATAGAGCTTCTCGGTGACTCAACATTAGGAAGTAACATTAAAAAAGAAACAAACAAAAAATGTTTTGGAACTAAATATGCTGTAATTCACTGCCACTAATATGAGTGATCAGGTAAAAATGCATGTTTTGATAAAAAGAACGCAACGTTGTGTATGAAACATAAATGCTAATACCTGGAAGTAAAACCCTGTTGATCTTGTCTCTTTCTTTTCTCTAAATATCCGATTTGAAGGTTTTCACTTTGACAGCTAAAATAACAAAATTGATCTTGCTGTCCAATTCTTTGGGAGTGGAATGTATACAGAGCATTTTACTGTCTTTTTTAGACATCACCTTAGTTCCATGATTTGAAGTGTCACATCCTAGAACGGAATTCATGGTAAAAAAAAAAATCGGATTGAAATTTGATATACACGTAAATACTCTACTTTATTAGATGTATGGCATAACAAAACAACAGTAGTCAATTTGGATGGATACTATTTGCCTGAGATTATTTTAACCTGTTGCAATGAGTCAACCACAATTAATCTTCACATTTATAAAGATATTTACATGAATCAATACAAATAATAATACAAAATGAATACAAAATGAAAAGGTGATAAAACATTTTATTTATTTATTTTATGTGCGGTGTTAATCCCCGGTTGATCATGAATGAAGCCAGACAAATGCAGAAGATAGCTGCCCTTAATGCACTTATCAAGGTGTTAAAAGCATCTAGTTATAATGATGTTTATACTGTAGTGGCAGTGCACACACATAATATGCACCAACATCACAATTCACATCCAGGAATAACATTTACAAAATACTGTTTAGGTAATTACCGACTCGTGCTGGAAAATAGTATAATGGTGGCTAATTATGTAAATGTCTGCTTGGGATAGTCTCTGAAGCATAGAAGCGTTTCACTCGTCTCCCGAGCAGAACTCCCTGTGGACTTCTGCTACAACAACACTGAATAATTTAATAGCAAACACCCACTGCTGTAGAGGCTGGCTTGTTAGCTAATAAAATCACATCTTGTTAAAGGGTGAGCTGGAGTTTTACTTTGTGCGTATAATTGGGAGATACCGGTCAATGTGTAAAACAGATCTCTTTTAGTTGGTCATTTCTCCAAACCAAATTCAGTCTTTACAAATGCCACAAAATAATTGGAAAACAGTGTGGTTATTAAATCAGGGAAAACTCATGGAGATGCCGGCCGTGATACCGGAGGGAGAAGAGTAACAAAAAAAGATGATGACAAAAAATCATAATACATTAGTGGTCTGTCGGTGTGGAATATAAATAAAGGCTGGTGATATATCAATTAATGTATGTGAATTAATTTTTAAGAATGTTGAATTAAACAGTGCCGCAAAGCTTAAGGCCTGTTTTGTTACATAATTCATTACATTACTTTCATATTACATTTTTTATAATGAACTTATGCACCGATGACTAGTGCATTTTACCCGTTTATAGGATCTGTCCAATGCCTATCTTCAAGAACCACAAGTGTTACCTTCAAATTTTCATATTTTTTCATTGTTATTTCAGCAGTCCTGAAAGGTCATTGATTATAGTAGTAATTAAAATGCATTTGGAATATATAATTATGGAATAATTAGAACAATTTAAACAAAATCATGTGCAAATCAGTTAATACATCCATGGGATTTGGCACTAGCTACACCTATATCGAATAAGATTTTGTAACATATAATGCATATGTAGTTTATAGATATACATGATTATATGGTATTTAGAAAATAGCAACAGAGAACAAAATGCAATGTATCCATTATATTGAACATTTTAGAGTTCTATGTGTAGTTCACAGCAATTTCTCAGACACCAAATTAAAATAAAACTTTCATTGAATTAAAATATACATTTAAAAGAGGATCCCTCAAGGAATTTTCACTTGCAGTAAAAGCTGTTAACATCCAACTGCGTGTCACACACACACACACACACACACACACATATATAAATATATATACTGTATATTTCTCAGGGTGTAGTTTTTTCACTTCAGGTAAAATATGCCTCAGTGGGGGAAAAAAAAAAAAAATACAAAATTGCATTTCAGCATTGTATTTTCAAACCTGATCTGCGGCTCTTCTGGTCCGTACTTCTGGTTGAGTATTCAAGGCTCTATAAATAATAATAAATGTGATTGTATATACTGCACTTCCAATGCAGAATTGTTTTTCCTTTCATAGCCATTTGGTTTAGCATCTTCCCTCATAAACAGTGTCTGCACAAGGTGCCACGAGAGAAGGCTGTATAAAAGAAAAAATGCTGTTATTTGTGCAGACAAAAAGCATGCACGATCTCCCTCCACTCTCTAGATTCTTTTGATTAAGGGCCTTTGAAAAATATGCAAAGGACTTTGACAAGCAGTGAACAGAATCTTGACGACAAGGACCAGTGTGTGCCGATGCACACAAATCAAGGCTGCATAGACCCATATGCTGAATGTACTAAACTGCATTACTACCATTTACTCAAGGATATGTGATTATAAACAACTACAAATAAACTATTCTATCGACCATATATAAATCAAATTTCTATAAAATGCATTTTTAGAATACACTTACAACAGTATGCTACTTGCTGAAGTCTTTCGTTTTGCTCATTCTTAAAAAATACAGAACATTACGATTGCTAAACATATGATATAAAATGCAGAGGTGGGTAGTTTGTTGGGACTGATGGACTGTCCATCTGTGATGATACAACACAGTCTAAAAAGGCAGTAAGTATAGGTACATGCACGCAGGAATAACTTGCCCAGTGCCAGAGTAATTATATGAAGTAGCTATTATTAAGAGAGAAAAAAAGAAAGAGAGAACACCCCCACCCCCCAAATGAATACTATATTATATAACCTGTTGCAAATGTTCATTTAAAGTTAGCTTTCAACCCATTGTTTGAAACTGAATGTTTGCTCAGCTGTTTGCACGTAGCGCCAATATATTTAACATGGTGTCATGACTACTTCTTCGTGACTTATTTTTAAACTTATGTCACTACATGGGTGACGCCCAGCTTCCAAAGAATGCGATACTATAGCACCTTATTTTCCTGTTCAAGTCCTTGCAGTTCACTGCTCTCCTTTTCTGGGTTTGGTCATGTGACACAAGGTGAGCCGTGATTGGTTGTTACCTGAGTTTTGACTACATGTGATGTCATTTTCAGGCGACAAGCGATGAAATGTTTTTAAATGTTCTAACTGTACATAAAAACAATAAAGATATTATTTAAAGAAAAAATACAATTTTTACTGTTACAATGGATAGAGTACATTTAAGTACAAACGCTGGAAATTCAAAGGTTATACCATCTGTTTTTTTCGATAAACATGACCCACGTAATTAGCTCTAAAGGAAGAAAAATATGAGTAGGGTAGAGTAAGAGCCTACACCCAATCATAACATGTTGATTAACTTTTAAAGCAGCAACAAGAAATTTACCAGACAGTTGATAAGACATTTTAATTATAATTAGACATAATTTATCAATATGCAATTAAACGATCATATAGATAAATATGTTGTTGTTTTTCAATGTAAGTTTTTCAATTAGTTTTGTCTCAGGTCAGAATCGCGTGTATTCTGTTGAATTTGGAGTTTGGTTATCTTCCTTTTTCAGCAAATCTGTTGTAGTGTTTGGTTATACGTATGTAGTGATGCACCGCTGCTGTCCGCCTGTTGTGGAATATAGGAGTTATCTTTCTGTCCATGTATTCCTGGCCACTGCGTTCTTCTTATCAGCAGTCAGAGGCTTGCATGCTCAATCGCCTGATTTGTCAAGGGTGACTCCAAAAGATTCTGATAGGCACTCCACAAATCACCCAGTTGATCTAAAATATCGACCAGCCACAAAAAGTCATTACGCACAATAATGGCGGGCGGGACCTTGAAGATGTGACTTAATTAGGTTTCAAATGGGTTCAAAACTGCTTTCAAATCTTCTCAAGAAAGTACAATTCCCTTGTATTCATTCTATGAGATAGCAGATATACAATTTGAAGCACACAGCTTTTACCCAGAATGGTGCTGCTCTTGACTGTCAATGACAGGGGCAGAACAAAATTCATTCAATATATACGTAGTATCCCGTCGGTGAAAACAATTTTCACGCCTTCCTAGGAGCTACTCTACATATTCTATAATACACGGGCTGTCTTATATTGCACAATTCTACCGTCAAGGTACTCAAAGTCATCTCTTTCACCTGCTAATGACATCAGGAACATTTAATATCTAGCTCAAATGTAGTTGGGCTGCATGCCGTTGAGACAACCACTCTACCATCTGAGTCAAACTGGTCTTCACTAGAAGACATACTGTATATAGTCAAAGGGCTTGAAGATCTGATTGAATTACTGTAATTGTAGGCCCAAACTTCCTGTAAACATATTCACTGCCAACCATTTTAGAGCATTTTGACATGTTCAAGATCCACGGGATATTTTATTCAATTATTATATTTGTGCTGAATATAGAAAATACAAAGGCAGACTCTTTCATGTCACCATGAATTACACACTTGATTCTGCCTTTTTTTCCATTATTTTATAATTTGCAGTCAAACAAAGGTAGGTTGTACAAACTGCAGGTACTGTATTTATCCTTGTGGTCCCACAAATTGTGCTGACTTCATCTTTAAATGTGACACCAGTCACATTGGTCCATGTAAAGCAGTAGTAGCTTCCAACTTTGCTACATCAGAAGCACCACCACCCGCACTCATTGAAAATCACAATCGGCAATTACAGTGATCCCTCGTTACTGCGTGCCTTTCCTATCGCACCCTCGGTGCATCGCGGTCACCACACAGCAGTGCTTAATGAACTGCAGAACTCCCATACTCAATCTTAACATTGAGTCTGAACCAGTTTAACAGGCCTAATACAAAATCTTGTAAGAAAGAAGGCACTTTTACTTAAAACTAAACCACTGCTTTTTTTTACATCTGGCACTATATAAGGACATAAGGCAAAAAGCAGATTAGTATGGCCGCACCACTGTGGCTTTCTGTCTGACAAACGAGCTGAACTTACCTACATGTGGGGAAGGGTGGGTGTGCTAAGATACAACAGGGATGACTTTAATGCAAAAATGGGGGAGGGGTGTATGTAGGCAGAATTAACATAGTGAGACCTGGCATGTTAAAAGTGGCAGGGGGAGGGGTGGCGCGCTCAGCGCTCCAGTGTGAGTTGGCCGTTTGGAGCCTCATTGAAAAGCACTCTGCTTTTGTGTTGAAAAAGAAAACTAAAGTATGTGCCCCAAAGAGACTGTTATACCTACCGACTAGTTCGGTTGGGGGTTTTTCCACTTATCACAGGGGGATTTCGGTCCCCATCAACAGCGAAAAATGAGGGATGACTGTATACTCATCAATGGTAGAGAATCAAAGCATTTATGCCAATAATATTTGAGATAGTTTGTTTGTTCTCACATTAATGACTAAATATGGTTCATTCACTATAAATCTCGATTTAAAGAATTGCCTGTTTATTTTCACAATGTAATTTTGTCTCCTCGCAGAAAACCAAGATCTCCACTTATGACAAAATGTGGGAATTTATGAGCAGTCGGCGGCATTCTGTAATGGTAAAGAATGTTGAGGAAGGCATTCACAGAGTACTCACCTCAGATTATGCTTTCCTCATGGAGTCGACAAGCATCGAGTTTGCCACGCAACGCAACTGCAACCTCACCCAAATTGGAGGCCTTATTGATTCACAAGCCTATGGGGTTGGCACTCCAATTGGTATGTAGGCTGCATTGTTGACTAAACATTGTTTGCATTATTTAAAGTTATTTTATTCCATACATATTACTTGTGATGTTTCAATGCGATTGTAATTTTCTGTGTTTCGCTGAATACAACCATGCAACCATCTTAACAGCTTATTATCACAAGGGTCGAGGGCATACTGGACCCTATCCCAGCTGTCTTCGAGCAGCAGACAGGGTACACCTTGAACTGATTTCCAGCCACTCGCAGGGCATCCAGAGACGAACAAGCAGACACTCTCACAAGTATACCTTAAGACAATTTATGTTGCCCAGTGTAATGTTTAACACAAGAGGAACAATAGTGCTGACCTACAGTTCCTTCTAAGTGTTTTACAGTAGTGGTGGATGCACTTTAAAGTAATTTCTTGGTGAGCTTCATTTCTTGCCTGTGGCTGTCAAAATGAAAATAAAAACCCCTCATCACAAAGATGTTAAACAAAGATGGTGGTGCAGCACTTTGTAGAGCTCCCAGGATTAAGCCTCTTTACAGTATCTTCAAAACTGATTCTCAATGCCAATAAGGCACGTACCAATATATAGAAAGATCATGGACAACCATACCATTTAGCTTTTAAAAAAAAGTTCCCTTAGTAGACTGTAGCTCCTTACCACCACGGACAATCAAAAGGAAGTGCTGCTCCCATAAACAAGTGCAAGGCAAACGAGCAACTTGACCGGTTTAGCTAATGTGAAACCAAAACCAAGCCACCAAACCCATCTCACACAAGCCCAGACAATAAAATAGATGTCTTGTGGGGTTATGTTGCCAATAAAATGAGGAAACATTCCATGATAGCTAAAATATTATCTCCTCGACTCACCATTCGAGATTGATGGACTCCAGCTGTTTTGAGCCAATTGTCAATTCACATTCGAAGAAGATACATGGGGGTGGACTGGTGTAAGGACTGGTGCACAGTTGACCTTACTGTATAGGAAGCGACTGCTCTAGGGCAACAGAGCATTTGAATGTTGGATGCCGTCTGTGTTTATGATCCTTGTTTATATGCTTCTCAGGGTTGATGCACTAACACCATATAGTACATTCCCTATAAGCCGTGCCAAAAGGCATTTACATGGTTGCAAGGGATTTTAACCACGTAGATTTGACAGACATTCACCCAATATTTTATCAGCATCTTGCCATACAACTGCTTGGTGTTACCATTCTAAACTTTGTGTACAAGAACATGAATGTGCTTTCAATGCACAAACTGGCAAATTTTGAGGGAAGCAGCTACTTAGAAAGGAGAACTGGAGCTGGAAGAATTAAATGTTTTCTTCCTGGATTTCATTTTAAAATATACCTGAGGATGTCTTCCCCTCCAAAATCTTCACCATTTACCAAAAGCTTTGGATGATTGCTGCGGTGAAACCACAGCTGAAGTCTCAGGATCAGGAGGTCAAATACTACAATTTTCAGAAAATCCAGGGCTAATTTGTCTCTAGGACCCTTGATGCAAATAGAAAGGCATCACAAAATACACCAAGTATGACTAATGCTCAAAAGATCCCTCCCTCCCTTCTACCAATTCATCGTCTGCTTTGAGTAGCGGGGCACATCCCAAGCTCTGATTAGTCCAAGAGGAGTAGAACATATATTGACCAGTTAGAACATTTGGTGAACCAGTTCAAAGGTAACAACCATGCATCAATGTGAAAGAGACCAAGGAGATGGTGGTGGACTTCAGGAAAAATAGAAGGCGGCTCAAACAACAATTCAGTTGACCAGAAATGTTTGGAAAAGATGTATGCTAGAAAGTCCAACACCGAGCATTAACAGTTAGTAACATAATACACCTTTTAATTACACTAATATGTTGAAAAATAATGTAAAAAAAAAAAACCTATGTATAACAGCGTAGCTTAAAATATGCGTCATAGAATGAAAGCTTTGCACAGGTGAGAGAGTGTGAGCAAAGTGAATGAAGGCTGCCGTTTCCATAAGGGCTAGCATATGTGATGTAGAAAGAAAAGGTGCTAGCATCAATACTCCCTGGTGGCTCGTTCACATGCAGAAAGAACAAGGTATTTAAATTGCTAATCCTACCCTTTAAGTAGCCTTCGCCATCTGCAGACTGTATTCCCATGAAGCCAGACCATTTAGCATATATCTCATTGACTTGAACAGCTTTGGTGTCAAACTGCATGAGTTCATGGGCCTTTGTAGAGCTACTGCTGTCAGTCTCCTTGATAACTTCCTCAGTTGTCTAATGGATAATTTGTTACCTTGTGTTTTACCTGGATTGATTATACGATAATCACAAAATTAAAATCTGAAAACTATGCATCAGCTGTATCGTCATTTTTCGTTTAAGCTATCATATTTGAATGTTTGCTATAAAACTATTCTGTTGATTAAACCAGAGCTTTTTTTTGACCCCGTTTCAGCATGAAACAAAATGATGGAAGTGTCAAAGAAGGAAATCAGGGTTTTGTAACGTTGTCACGAACAGTTGACGTTGTCCACAACATTGATTATGCAAATTAGTCGTCATTGTTTTCCCATTATTGACAAGTCGCTTCAATATATTTTTAATTCATCTTCTGCGTTATTCATACGCGTGTTTTTATTTTTTCTTTCGGTAGTCCCACAGGACTCTTTTTACCACTCTCTGGAATATGAAACAGACTCGCTTGTCACGGGAAAATCTAATTATTTGTCTGACAACTTAGCGCTGGTGCGTGCACAATGTGCACTAGCTGTGTTAACTTGTATGGCACATGTTCAGCCTTAGCCTAGAGATGGTTAGAATTCTACACCTACTTAAAACGTCAATAGTACCTCTACTTGATTTCCGTACCCTGCAATTTAAGGAGCTCAACAACACTTGGCCGATGGTGCAAACCACTCATCTGATTTAGACTGAAGAATATGCTCCTTGTCCACCTGCACTGCCAACTGAGCCCCCTAATTCACCCGATTCAGTTTGTCTATCAGCCTGGCATTTGCATCGAGGATGCCATCATCTCTCTCCACACACCTTTGGACCACAAAAAGAAGGTGGGAAACATTCTCAGGATAACATTTCACAAGTGGTCTCAACACAATGGAATCAAATTTGCTTAGACAAACTAAAATGTGCAGTATGGGCCTATCACATAAACACCCAACAGCTTGGATTATTGACTCCCTCATCAACTGACCACCTTCATGGCTCATTTCTTGTTTGCCCTGTACACAGCAGACTTCAGCCACAGCATCCCTACCTGTCTCCTGCAGACATTCTCTGCTGACTGGCATTGCTAGCACAGCCACTGATGGAGACACCTGGGAATACACCGAATTTATGCAGACCTTTGTCGGAATGGTCCTGGAAAAATCATTTTTTGTATTAACATTAGGAAAGAGGGTGGATTTTAAGCAGGCATTCCTACTCTCAACTTGTGCCCAACAGATCAGATATCTTATCACATCTACAGCCCCCCCCCCCCCCCCCCCCCCCCACACACACACACACAGACACACACATGTACTGAACCACTTATTAGCAAACCATCTGAGCAGGTGATAGTGAGAAGACCGACAGAGAGCACATTGAAATGATGGCATTTTGTGGAGAAATGTCTTCTACCTTTCCAGATGCATGGGTGGTTCTTGCATTGGAATCAGGAGGGGCAGAATTGTGATACGAGGTCGGATGAAACACAACATGCAGTAGACCCCTGCTGTTTGTGTGGGATAGGGACCAAACCCAACTGTGAATTGTGAAAATCTAAGTAATTGCCGCTCATTATAATTATCAAGCCAGAAATAGAGGTGGAGGGGAAAAAACACAAATGAGCAGGGTGTCAGTTAAAAAAATGCAAGTAACGTGTGTTTGCTATGGAAAAACACAAGATAAGTTCCTCATACACATCTTTAAATATAGTAGTTGACTTTATGAGTGTGAAACCACAAATGTATGGGTTCTACTCTACATTTACTTCTAAGTTTGTAAAAGTCTGGCAGTTCGAACAAAATTTAATTATATTAAAAATCCGCTATGCTGCGTACCCTTCTACACTGCTATAAAAAATGAATCTGTCAAATGTCAAAGTCAAAGTTTAACAATTTAAATTCCACATTGTCAAAAGGTGTTTCTTCTTATTAATATTAACACTTTATGACATTAAATATGAATTAAATAATGAGACTTTTGCAATATTGTAATTATTGTAAAGTTTGATGAATATCATAGTTTTTGTTTTAAGTCTTGTACTTTCCAAAACAAAATAATACTTCAGCAGTACGAGGTATCAAACCATTTGATACGGGCCGTTCGGCCCTTGTACCACCATTGTCAGAATTTGGTCAGCAGTGCTGGCAGTAAATCGAATCCGCTTCCAGTGGGGGTTGGACTCCGCCAAGGCAATGCGAAGCATTGCATCTTGGCCTTTTGAGGATGATGTGGTGCTGTTGGCTTCTGTTGACCTCCAACTCTGACAAGAGTGGTTTGCAGCCAAGTGTGAAGCGGCTGGGATGAAGATCAGCACCTCCAAATCTGAGACCATGATCCTCAGTCGGAAAATTGTGGAATGATCTCTTTAGGACGGTGATAATATGCCCCAAGTGGAGGAGTTCAAGTATTTTGGGGACTTGTTCACAAGTGAGGTTAGGATGGAAAGGGAGATCGAAAGGCTTGGCGGTGCACCGTCAGCCGTAATGCGGACTCTGTACCGGTCACTTGTGGTAAAGAAAGAACTGAGTTGAGAGGCCCACTACCCGTCGATCAATGTTCTTGCCCTCATCTATGGTTAGTAGCTGTGGGTCGTGACCGAAGGAGCAAGATCCCAGATATGAGCAGCCAAAATTAGTTGCTCCAGCTGGGTGTCCGGGCTGTCCCTCAGAGATAGGGTAAGAAGCTTGGTCATCACAGAGGGACTTAGTGTCGAGCCACTGCTCCCCGCATTGAGAGGAGACAGTTAAGGTGGTTCGGGCATCTGGTTAGGATGTCTCTTGGACGCGTCCCTGGTGAGGTGTTCCGCACATGTATCGCCGGGAGGAATCCCCAGGACACGCTGGAGAGACTATGTCTCTAGTCTAGGCTGGGAACGCCTCTGGATCCTCCCGGAGAAACTGGATGAAGTGACTGGGGAGAAGAAAGTCCAGGCTTCTCTGCTGAGGCTGCTGGCCCCACAACCTGATCCCAGATAAAGCAGAAGATAATGGATGGATATATGGATGGATCCCGCAGACCTATCAAAGTGTCAAGCTGTTAGGTGAAGCAATTTTCTTTTTTTTTTCTTTTTCGTTCACACATCGCCTTTCTGCACTCCAGGGATGAAATGAAGTCATAGTGAAGGTGGCAATGAATAACAATGCCATGATTGCAATTCATATTTGCCGTCACTTATATTTTTTGGACACATGTTGTCTATTCACGCTAAAATAAGAATAAGACAGTAGAGGTCCTTGGGGAGGGATGAATAGATGAAACATTTTCTCAGCTGGATAAATGTAGCAAAAATTGATTTTAATTGTGGCTATTAATTGCATTTGCTCATTACCACAAGTCATCTCAAGATTGTAGGCAAGAAAAATCACTTCCCAGGTAATGCAAAAGTGTGGCTGTCAGCAATGCCCACAATGTTGCACATTTTATCAGTGTATGTTTTGGATAAATTTTGGTTTGTATAACTAAATAAGTGTGTGATTCTATTGAATATTTTTTAGTTAATCAAGGGGCCATTCAAAGTGTAGTCACAGGCCACATGCCAGTTGCCCATCTCTAGTATAGATCCACTAGTGATAAATCTCCCGAGCAAGTGTGGTCTCATTGTTTTCATCATCATTCACTCTGTACTGGGCTTGACAACCTGAAACAAAGGATTTCTGTCTAAACTCATTCAGAGAAAAAATAACTGGCTTCCGACCTTTTTGAAACTAGAGAGCTACTTCTTTGCTACTAAGTAATACAAAGGGCTACTACCTGTTTATGTGAAGACCCTGATCATGTTATTGATTTCTCACAATAATTAAGGAACATCTATAGTAAAAATTTCAATCAAGTGTGATATGTAACGTGTATGTCGTAGATGCATGATTGTTACTAAAATTCCTAGAAAATCACTATGTTCTATCAATTGTAAACTATTTGCAGAAAGGTCTGCAGGATACTCATGTGACCCTCGGGGGCTACCCAGTGCCCGTGGGCACCACTTTGGTGACCCCTGCTCTAGGGCAATTAAATTGAATGGGTTTGAAATGCATCTTGTAACAGCGGTCCTAAAACCTTTCTCGCAAACCTCAAATACAGTGTATGCTGCACTTCATAAGAAAGAGTCTAACTTTTTTTTTTCTCTCACAAGCCTTTTCCAACATGATTTAATTGGGCATTTAAATGGGCAATTAGTTTGGATCGTCAAACTCTTGAAACTGTATTGGATCTCTACTACATTATGTTTAGATGTAAAAAGGTCAGGAGATGCAGGACACAGGCACAGTGGAAAATAGAGCTGGTGGATTATTTTACTCTCATAAATTGCACTCAGACAGAAAAAAAATTTGTCCCCTTAACGATGAAAGAGCTCAAGTTGAAACCATTATGATAGAATGGCAATCACATAAGCATACCATGTTGTGATTTTCTATAGTTGTATTATCTTGGTGGTAGCATAAATGGTTGAATTAATACTTTGATAAAAACCTGTGGGTAGTGATGAGGAGATGATGAAGAAAAATAAAATGTTTTGTTATGTTTTAATGTTTTAACCCTTTCAGCAGTTTGGTGTCAACTACATATGTGTGGCAGCGTCATCCTTTACGGAAGGTGCACAGAATTATGAACAGTCATTATTTGCATTGCATTGCATAGGCTTCTGTTCAAAAAACAAAACAAAAAAAAATGTCAGGATAAGACAAAAATAGTTTACATTTATTTGGATTTAATACTGACAGGTGTGTTCCAAGCACATTACCTCATGTATAT
Source organism: Hippichthys cyanospilos (assembly GCF_059441005.1). Taxonomy (NCBI): domain Eukaryota; kingdom Metazoa; phylum Chordata; class Actinopteri; order Syngnathiformes; family Syngnathidae; genus Hippichthys; species Hippichthys cyanospilos. Next base: position 7,750,868 of record NC_142371.1, read on the forward strand.
CATTTTACTTTTTGGGACAGTTAATAAAGGGAATTAATTACAGATCCTACTGCGGAATTTCTATATAAGATTAACCATTGAGAAACCATCCACAGTTATCTTGGCAGAAGCTACTTTACCGCTGTTTTCAACCTCGTTGTCATAGCTGCTCTCTAAGAGCAATGAGATGTGTTATCATTTTTTATAAATGTGCAGCTTGGCAAGAAGGATTGAAGAGATTTCAAACCAGAATATGTGAGTCAATTTGTCTAGCAAGTTTGCATCTATCTCCCTGCCTCAGGTTTGAAAAAGAGCTATGATTGTGATGCTCTGATATGGTCAGTGTTTCTTCACAGTCTGAACTTGTATTCTGGTTCTTCAGGCTCTCCATACAGAGACAAGATCACTATTGCCATCTTGCAGCTCCAGGAGGAAGGCAAGCTGCACATGATGAAGGAGAAGTGGTGGCGAGGAAACGGCTGCCCTGAAGAGGAAAGTAAAGAGGCCAGTGCCCTCGGGGTGCAGAACATTGGTGGGATCTTCATTGTTTTAGCTGCTGGACTGGTCCTCTCCGTGTTTGTGGCAGTGGGAGAGTTTGTCTACAAGTCCAAACAAAGCGCTGAACATGAAAAGGTAGGACATTTCTTCAACAGAATCAAGAGCAAAATTTACTATCAAGTGTGCCTTGAATCACTTTTACGGCAGATTTGTTGTATCTATAGATAACAAAATGAAATGGAGAATAATGCTAATTGCACTAATTTGCGAACTTATAACACATGACCTTCTGTTATTCTTCTACATTAACATACTAGTGATCTATCATATGCAGGAAGATAAGGATTGGTTTCTTTGCATTTATTCACTTAGGCCCAATGGCGACAACGAGATAAGAAACGTGAGGAATTCTGCTGTCACCATGGATCCAAGCTAGACTTTAACCACCATCTCAAATGACCTCAAGATACACTCAAGAAACTTTTACAAAACCTTAAACTGTCACAATACACAATTTGATTGTCACACTTTACATGATGTAGTACAAATATGCAAACTCCAATTCCAATGAAGCTGGGACACTATTGCCGCTATTCCAATAGCACGACTCCACAGCTAAACGGCCTCGCTTCGTCAGTGGATGTTTGCTTTTCCATTTTACCGGTATTTTTTTAAGGAGACGCGCTTGCAAGGGAATGGCTTTTTATAACCATCTCGGCCATGTGAGGTCGAGAGCGGGGCGCGTTGTTCCAGTCATCTAATTGTTCCACTGCACCCCCGTTTTCTGATTTTAAGCAAGCAAGACATCGCTGCCCACTGCATGTCGCCAAATTCATAAGAAACCAGCATATACAATGAATATACTGTAATTGTGTTATACAACAGTAGTGAACCGTACTGACAATGCCGTATGTACTAACGGATGAAGGCTTGGCTAGAATGTTTTCATGACCACGCAAACCATTCGCTCGGTCATATTCTCTTAAATTAGAGATTTCCCCGGTTGGACCCAGGAGTGTCATCAAGACAGTGTCATCAGGACAAGAAGTTAACTCAGAAGGCAGCCAAATGATCGAGCACTGTTGGCGAGCTTTGCGTGCTGCTTTTGAAGTCACAATGACACAATTTCATCCATGGTACATATGAAATTGTAGAAACGGTTTAATGTTGACGTAAATCACAATTTGCGTCCTGTATGTATTACAGTATATTTTTGTTGTGATTGTGGCTAATGTGGCGGGTGGCTGTATCTTGTATCCTGTGCATTTGTGCATCTGTGCATAGGTTCTGTGCATTTTATTGGCTGTATAATATTTTGCAAGTTGCTGCATCATGTAATGACAATTCATACAATAGCCTCAAAAACCAAAACTGGCCACTCAGAAACTTAGCAAAACCCCATCCGCTGGCGTAACCTCATGCTGCAAAGCATTGTTACAGCTTTCATTTTGGCCCCTTCTGGTGGGTGGAGTTAAACATTTAGAGGGTGGAGTCAAACATTTGGTTCACCCACATGTTGAGTCACACCTTTAACTCCACTTTGCAACCACAGCTTCCCTGCTCACTGCAAGGCGTTACTAAGATCAGTTGATACTGTCCCCATTCTGCCCGGCATCTCTTGGAATGGAAATTAAAATAGGAACGCAAAGTAGAAGGTGTGGTGTGGTGCAAGGTCAAGCGGTGTTATGTGGTGTTGGTGTTACTGGAAAAGCGGTAAATAAATAAATACATACATCTTAATATAGTACACTTATTTGTAAATCCTTTTCAACCTTTATTCAAACTGTATAAATTCAGTTACCCAAAGGTCTTGGGTGCCTGTTGTTTTATGCTTCATGGGATTCCACACATTTTCATTGGTCGATCATTCTGGTCTGCAGGCAGGGCATTCTGGTACTTCCACTCTTACAGGTCTGGACTGCTGGCAGTCCAGTCTAGTGCTTGCAGTCTTTTATCCAAAAAGCCAGACTTTTGTGACACAATGCCAAACATGGCTTGGCATTGTCTTGCTGAAGTACGTAGGAACATAACAGATAGAAATGTCGCGTGGAAGGCATCGTTTTTTTGCTCCAAAACCTGTGGATACCATTCAGCATTAATGGCGCTGACATAGATGTGCAAGTTACCCATTCGATGGGGACTAACACTTCGACATAAATAACCATCACAAATGATGGCTTTTCAACTTTACTTTGATAACAATCTAGGTAGTTTTTTTTATGTTCTTTTTGTATCCTTTTTAAACTTTTCCAGTCCTTACAAACAACAAAAAGAGAGAAAGAATATAGTATTCACAAAACAATAACATTCATCTGTTTGAAGATTATTTGGTGTTGTTAATCGTATATAGGTTGAAAAGGATTCACAAATCACAATTCCCATGTAATTGGCATTTTGAACAACATCCCAACTTCATTGAAATTTGGGTCTCTAGAAATATTTAAAATACAAAATGAAACATATTAGTGTTGAAAGTGCTTAAACTACACACTCAGTCCACAGACTAAAACCAGGCACATTCACTAAGCTTTTCATCATGCATGATCCATATCAAAAGTCACGCAGATCTTATTCCTTCCTTTTCAAATCCACTATGATTACTACTATATTATTTATTACTCTATTACTTAAATAAAAAAAAAACAGTTTTAGACACACTTTTGTCAAGAGAATGTACTTGGATGTTTGACGAAAAGTAACACTAGTTCATGTGAATAACACATGAGCAGCCTCCGTCTATTTCATTCGTCTCTCTATGTAATTTTAAAATTGGCAAAAAATTAGGGAAAGGATATTAACAGCAATTATTTTTGTATAATAACAACAGCTAAACGCAATTAAGCCAGCTTAATCGTCAGTGACTATAACACAAGTCTTTGTAAATGATGAAATGTCACATTTATTAGAGAAAATGGAGAAATATTTCTTTATTGATGTAAAATGCAAAAAGGTTTGCTTAGTTTGATGGCAGTAATGGAAAAAAAAATCTCCAGTGTCATCACAGTTTTCATTACAAAGGTATCAAATTCCAATCCCCGAGGGCCGGCATCCTGCATGTTTTCTTTCCAACACACCTGATTCAAATGATTAGGATCATTTTCAAGCTCCTGCAGAGCTTGTGTGGGGCAGAGAAAATCAGAAAACATAAGATACCGGCCCTCGAGGACTAGAGTCCATCACCTATGCGTTCGAATGACGATACAATGATACAAGTTCTAATTTTTAATGATTGAAAATTCCATTTTTTTTTCAAACATTGTTTATTACGAATGCCAACAAATTAATGTTTTTTTTTTTAACAATGATTTAATATTGATTAATTTATTTGTGAGCATTTCAAATTGAAATGCGTATAGCATACTGTATAAATCTGTCATTCAAGTAGAACAAATGTTAAAGTAGGAAAATCCAAAATACATCAAATGAAAGCATGTTTAAACAGTTTAGTCTTTACCGGTGTTTTACAGCAGTAAAATCACTGAAGAGGTTAGATAAGTTAACAAAAATAAAACAAACAAACAAAAAAGACACATCAATAAAAAAATGAGTAGATTTGGAATCTTTTGGGAGAAAAAGTTACAACTTTTCAGGAGTTTTTTGGCACTTCAATGCAATTCTTGAAACCGGAATTTTGATTGAAACCTCTGCTGCCTTAAATATACAGCATTCAATACAACGGAACAGTCCCCCTAGAATTGCAATTAGTCACAGTCGTAGCGTTGTCCTTCCGCAAACACATGCTGTATCACATTGTGGTTAATGTTTATTTATTTATTTTTTATAAATTCCACATTTTATTTAACCCTAAATTCAAGATAATCATCACAACAAACTTTCACTATTAAATATTCCAATTAGTAGTAGTAGTACAGTAGTATAAGTAAATGGCGGTCACAGGAGAGGCCACAATAGAGTCTGTTGCTTAAATGTTTCCTAAATGTTTCCTAGCTTATATGTCATATATATATATATATATATATATATATATATATATATATATATATATATATAATTTGTTTTTTTTTTACAGAAACATGTTTAACTTTTCATTATATGCTTTGCGTAGTTGCAAATTGCAGAATTAGTTCTTTTTTAAATTGAGAAACTCACATGTCGAAAAAAAATGTGGTGCTGAGTGTTGTTTTCCACATGCTTGATAGCACGTTCTCCAATTTGCATTTCATAATTACTTTTGTTCTATGACATTAGACAGAAGCAAGAATGGCATCTCCTCATTCAATACTGGGGATGAACCTTGCACATTCTTATAGACTGATGGTAAATGGAGTGCATTTGTATTGTGTTTTATCTACGCAATATAGTGCCCAAAGCGCATTACAAAGTGTCATAGTCACATATACTTCGATATTGCAAAGGTGTGCACTATGACTGATAAAACTTTTTTTTTCAAGCTCCTGATATGTTTAGGACATTTGATCTTTTAAGTTACTGGTAATATCAGTTGGCAATACCAGGAGGCGAACATACCAAAAAACAAACGAATCAAATATTCATGACATTTTTACTACCCAGACGCATTTATGCACTATAGTGCATAAATATATAGGCTTGTTCCACTTTTGTTCCAGTATTGAGACAAGGAAAACAGCTTTTAGCTTTGAAATAACTTTGAATTTTCATGTTTCTTGTCAAAGTGACAGGGGGAGTGTGGTGATGGGTTTAGGTCTGATATGGTGCCTTGCTCAACAGCACCATGATAGTAGCCAAGTAGCAGACATCCCCAACTAATTGCCGATTTACATACAGGGAGCCTCAATCCATGGCACTCCATCTTCACAGCCCATTTCTTTACAGATGAGCTCTTTTTGCCCCATGTGTTAACTAAAACATATAAAACCTTAAACCATGTTCATGATACTGCCTGAAGCTAAGGGGAAATCAGCAAATGTTTCAGAGATTCTATATCTAACTGAACACTTGAACCGCTATAACCTCCCTCACTCATGAAAAAGACCGCTAGATACTGTACTTGAAATCCACCACTTGCTGCAGGACCTAATTTTAGTCTTGAGAAGTCTCTCCACAGACAGTCCCTTTTCCCAATGAGTATTATAGTCTCAGATGTGGCAAGTTTGATCTCAAATACTTCAAAGTCAAATGCAAATCACTCATGTGAGAAGCTTTACGAAGCCAAATTATATAATCTTCGAAAAGCAGAGACACCATATTAAGGCCACCTAACCTGACCTGTGCCTTGAAAGTTGGCCCATGGATATGAACACAATCAGTGATAAAGGGCCGTGTACCTGGTTCTCCATTGAAACTAATCAGACTTACTGCTGACAATGCAGAAAAAAGTCTGACACTGTTTGTGGAAGCATCAAACAACTTCTTTCAAGAATCCCAATACCCCATTGACAGCTCTGCCCCCGTCTTCATTTAAGTATCTAAGGCATGTCTGATGGCAAGTCTGAAGACATGATCAAAAAGTTCATCATTGAATAGTGGCCTTTGGGTGTCCTGCTGCTAAGTGCGTTTTTGGACATCTCTGTATTTGAACCTGGTCAGGATCTGCAGGATATGGAGGGGAATATAACTTTAAAATTTTTAGTGCATTGGCTCAAAAAACAGTCGGGACAAGTCCCTCCTCCTAAAGATAGAAGGAGTGTCCCTTCTCATTCATGTTATAAGCCCAACATATAGTATAGTAAAACACCTCTACAACAAAACCTCCAAGTGTAAATATACCCCCAATGTGAAAAAAATCCATGCATTGAAGATGGTCTCACTTTCTTACTTCCCCATAAAACGAAAAATCCCCATTACATAATACAAAATGGTTTTTTTTCTTTTTTTCTGCATTTCCTATCCACTGGGATTCACTACAGGGAAAACAAGCCTGCAGCAAGGGTCTAGCTTGGTTTATGATTGACGCGCCGGCATGCATTTTCCAGCACTTTATACTCGGCGTGGCTTTCCTCCGCAGTTAGATGATATTCTCCCATACTGTAGGTGGCAGTAAATGGAGTATTTAGCATACAAACAACACTACTCTTTAACAGAGGTAGAGAATCCTAGGAGATTCAAACCATCTAAATTCTTCCAAGCGTTTTTAACAGACTCTTTCCGACATGGTGCTCACCAGGAGTTGTTTTTCACGGGAGTTTTTTTTCAGTCGAATCATAAAGGTGCTTGTACCTGCGAACATCCATAAGCAATATTTTGTCCACCATTTTCTCTGCTCATACAGTAATTCTGGAAGGTACACGTTGCAGAAAAAAATGGCCAGCGTGGACTCGGCACGGCGGGGCATGGTTGCCGAAATCACCTCATTTTGACACGCGGAGCTCGCGGACGTGTCAAGCTTAAACCAAGCTTAACACCTGAAGACAGGATAAAAGTAATAAAGATGAAAGATGGATGAATCAAAGTGAAAGACATTATGCAAGAAACTGATATAAATATGAAAATGAATGCTTATTGTCGATTTGGACTATTCTTTCTTTTTTTCAATGTTGTATGATTTTGTTTTTTACTTCAGTCAGATTGTAGATTGCACAACACGTTTTTTTATGTTTACATAGGAGACATAGATTTGGAAGAGTGAAAAGTCCCCTGTTGTTAAAAATTTCTGGCTGCAAGCATAATTTAATTGTATAGGAGTTCTACTATATATGGAATGTCTTACACACCAGCTCGTACAGATTCCTTGCCAAAGAGGTGCCATTGCACACCGCTGGAGGTGTCTAGCTCAAAGGGTATGATGGGAGATGGAACGTTTTTTTTTTATGAATATTTTTTTAAAAACCTGTGATGACTGGTAGCCCCAAACGTGAACCGCAATATAGTAGGGGATCACTGGGATTTTATTACCAGTAAAAGTCCTCCAACAATGTTTGACACATTGTATGCAAAATATCGAAAAACAGAAACTTCATCTGTAATCTATAGTTTTCTGTCTCTGGCAGGCTGCAGTAGTTCAATTGTATAGATTAGCAATTAAAAAGTTTTCCTCATATAACATGTAAGATAAATGAAGGAAAATCTACAATTAATGTCCAAACATAACCCCACGCCCTTTTATATCTATTATAGTGGGACTCATTATGCTTTGTTTACATGCATCATTGACTTTAAATCGATTGTCTTCTCCATGCTAGTCCGTCAAATTTCCAAGATTACCATGAATATCCCCTTCCTCCCTCTCCCCCAGCCACTTCCTGCTCCACTCCATTCCTACCATGCCCTGCTCTCCATTATCTCCCTCCCTTTCTACTCCCACTACTCCTTCTTTCCCTCGTCCTCCTCTTGTTGCTTTTTCCACTCTTCTTGCTTGCTGCTGAGGCTGCCGCAGACTAACCTGGCTTTTGGACCACCAGACGGCTGTGTGAGAGGAACCCATCTTATCTCCCTTAACACACTTGCAACATGCATGCCTTCACACATATATACATACTCACACACACACAAATGCACAAGCACAAATGCACATTTGCATGCTTATGGATGTACACATGTGCGCATCTAAAGGTGTGTTTGTGTGTTGAAAGTACAGTGCCCTAAATGTAAATTGGAGACGATGAGACGATGTTAGCCTCCACGCGACAGTTCATGACAATGCTCCATATTGTAATTCAAGCAATCTTGTCATTTTGGTGATTATTGATTGACTACAACTACCTCTGCTGCAATTTGTTTCATCGAGCCTTTCAAAGCCAACATTGAACAGTGATTTTGCCAGTACGGGCAAATATTATAACACTTTTAGTTGGTATACAATATAGTTACGAGTATATAAACCATTAACACATTTTTTCAAGTTAATTGAAACCACACTTTCTTCAAAGAAAAGAATATTTGTGTCTATACATATTACTATATGGCAATGAGACATGTATAGCCAGTGAAAGCTGGTTTCACAGCTCATTAGATAATGACTAGTGGTTCTTTTTGTCCCAATTTGTTATGCTGTTAAAGCCCCTTAAGAAACACATTTGAGTGTGTAAAACTGTTTGAAAAAGATGGAAAGGTATGACATTTACATGTAGGAGCAATGCAACAAAGGGACCGTCTGTTGCTTCTTGCCAGAGGCACTTTTCACATTACGTGTTTCTACATTTGCCATTTCCGTGCATGTTGCACCCATTTGTAAATCACCAAGTCTACAGGTTTAGTTTGATATTTGTTTCCAATAGTGACCCAATAGTGACATATTAACAAATGCCACATAACCATAAAAGTGGGAGGCGTATTACTCGATATTTCATGGACTAAGGGATAAGGGTTATTAAAAAAATAAATAAGTAATGATATTGACAGTCCTTAAGTACAGTAGAGTAATTGGTGTCAAGCAAGTATGTTGACGTGATACAACTCAACTGAAAGACGAAGTTTCAACCATAGTCGATTCATTTGATAAAAAATCGGGGAGGGGTACTTGATGGAATAATCAAAAGGATAATCAATTTTAAAAGTTTCCAAAGTGATAGCCCTAGATCACAGTACATTTTCTCAACTGCCATGAGATAGCACAATAGGTTTTCAGAGAAAAATCTAAAGATGATCTATCTCGCTATCTGGTTGTTAGCTCTGTTTGTTTGATGCTACTGTATTATGCTACAACTACCACTTTCTCATTCATTCCATTGTTGACAGGGAGTTGGACCCAGTATGCCTGCACAAAACTCATTCATCTGGATCACATCATCATTGGTGTCTAACAACTTAAAAGCTTATATACACTTCATCATCACCTATGTCTCTTACAGAAAGTATGTGTGCACATGGAGCATATTTGGGATCATATGTGTGATTTTTATTTATTTATCTATTTTTGTGCTGAACAAACCAAAACGTTTAAAAAGCCAAAACTAAACTAAAATGTTTGGACTAAATGCCAAATTGTAACCAAACTGTTAAAAGTAGTAGAACATACACATTTTTGAAAGTACAGTATACCTCTCAATAAACGGGGTTCATTTCTGCAAGAACAAAAACATTTTCTGAATAGGTATACTCCTACACCTTAAGGTCATGATAGAAAAAGCTTAGACTGAAAAACAAATCTGTATTAATCGTTGATGTAATGATTCCTGTCCATACACTACATGTACCTTTTTGCTTTTCACTTCCCATTTCCTGCATTCCAATCCATCTCTGCCATTCCCCATAGTGCAAACAGGCCCTTCCTCAAAGCTGTGGCACGATTGCTGATTGTTGAGCATCATAAAAACTCTGTAATCCAACGACCCTAAGCTGCTGCTATCAATCCAACATACCACCAGCAGGCAGCTTTGATGGCAATGTGTCCCCTGAGCCTGAGCAGAGTGGGCCCAGTGCACTCCAAAGCCTGGAGCCTGCATAGCTTTTACCAGTAAACCGCTGCAGTGCCATTTAATTTTACAGATGGTGGGGTGGAGGCAAATGAATAGCCACCAAAGCCCGTGTGGTTCAGGTAATCAGCAGTGTTTATTACCTCGCATGGTGCATTTGTGTATGCACGGAGCTATGTGCAAAGTATGCAGAGATACAGCTCGATAAATGGAAATACGATAAAAACAAAAAAATACTGTACTTCCGTAGGTTGATTGAAAAAAGGGGAATCTTGCGACTTCATTTTTAAAAGTATGTATAATTTGGATCTCACAGGCAATAAAAAAACTTTCAAAAATCTCAATCGTTAAAAGCTCCATAAGAAACAATTAGAATTATTTCATTTGATCATTCGTCAGAACCAAAGATGATGCATACTATATAAGTTTCACTTTATGATTTGAACTACTAAAATAAACAAAAAATTCTGCAGTATTTAAATGTATTCAGCGCCACCTGTACATATGTACATATGAGGATGTCGGCCTCAATTTAGTTGTTTTCAGTCATTCTATTCAAACGAAGACAAGCATTTCATACTGACCAGTTAAGAATGAAGTGCATGTGCAACTATCGGACTCGAACTTATTGGTTGCTTCTTTTAATTTAATGTAACCAATCAACTTTACTTTCCATTATCAAGTCAGAATGAAGGTTGGACCCTTTCTTGATCGAAACAAATGAAACCTGTGACTTAAAAGTCAGTCTTTGGGCTGCCTGTCTGAAAGCTGTAAACTGCTGTAGCCGTTTCAAATACTGTAATGGCTCAAGTAAAGTGCAGTATGTTGTTATCCGATTAGATGCGGTTCAGCATTGCAAACGCCAACCTTCCTGTCCCATTACCAAAGTATTATCCCTGATCAAGGACTGAGTTGTTGTGAACACGGCAATTTCCTGCAGTGTGAAAGCCGTTCACATGGCACTTCTGACCCGTTGTGCAAACCCCTACCTCCCTCCTCCACAGACTTACATTATTGATTCCTCAAGTAGTTTAGCCATCATCCCTTTTTTGGGAGTTTAATTTTACAGGCAAACCCCGCTATTCACCAAGGGAAAAGACCCATAAATAATCAAATTAGGGTGGCCTAGTGAAAATAGTGAAAATAATGATAATACACTGGAAGCACACTGAAATGCATTTGTCTGCATTTTATTTTTTAAGATTCTTTACATTTTATACGAGAAACGGGAGGAAATTATGGGGCAAAGTAATACATTCTTGGATATGAGTTTAGAATGAAAACTGATCAACATACATGCTGACATATTTTGACAATTTGAATTGTGAAAAATCGGCAAAGGTGGGTTACTTATTTTATTTTAGCAAAATTAAAACACACACACACACACACAAACAATAAACAAAGAAAGAAAGAAAGAAGCACATTAAAAAAAATCCAACTTTACCTTGAGCTCTTTAGCTCTTTTCTAGTGCTTTATCTTTATCACCATATGTTGTCCAAAGCACTTTGGCAAACCCCAAATTCTTTTTTTTACCCACCCACCCATTTCTTCTGCTCGTACTCCTTGGACTCATTATGGTCATGAGAGTTTATTGTGGTGTCAGTGAAAAGCATGAAACACCTTGATTTATTATCAGTCAAATTGCAAGACACATCCACACTTATTGACATAATATGAAAATAATTCTATTTGGAAAATGCGTTAATTTGTGAATTGGCCATGCATGTTTTTGTAATGTAGGAGGATGGCAGAGTGCGCATAGAAACCAAATAAAAGCATGGGGAGGAAATGCAAACTCTACATAGAGCTGATCCAATGGAGATTCTCTTGACTGTTATGCAGATGGTTCAACCACCATTCCAATTCCACTTTACTGCCGTTGCTGATTCGAATATCATAATACTGCCCATTTGCCTGGACACATATGAGTCAGTGTTAGCTAACCCAAATTTTGGTTTTCCACAAAATAATACAACTCTGCTTAACTTGTGCAAAGCTGTGACTGGGCAGTTTAGCCATATCCTCTCTGCACACCATCTCAGAGCAAGCACCCAACCAAGAAGCATGCATTTTCTCCCATGCAGGCAGCATTTCATGTTTCATCCAATTTTGGCTTCGATGTGGAGCACATAACACGACCAAACAAAAGTCCTTCCCACCATCACAACATTCAGTATGTGCCAGTTATCAGAACCCAATGCTCGTAAAATAGTTTGCTAACTTTGATGCGCTAACATTGCAGCTCCATTTTGGCTTTGACATGATTGCGTTTCTACAACCACTTCAAAGTGATGTGTCGCTTTGGCACTTGGGCCAGCCTAGCTGCCAAGTCATTGGCTGAGGAATTCATTTTGAGTGGTGTTTATAATGTAAATTAGGCTGACTTTTGTAACAACAGAAGTGGAGAATGACTCGCTCGCAGACACATTTTCAGTAAAGGCTTTCCTCGGTTGTTTGAATTTACACTTGATGGCTGGGCAGTGACTCCACACAACTAACAATATACACAAGCAATAACAGTGTCGATTACCTTGGTATATCCCTCCTAAATTTTCCCAGTTTGAACAAAGGAGTTTGCTTGCCCTGTCCTGCGTTCTTACGGCTATCAGGTCTACCGATGCAATTTGCCTAAATTGTCTCTAAATTGGTGATGAAAGTTTTCATTTCAAAGAGTGATTCTCATTAAAAGCAGGTATTTTTTTTTTTTTTTTTACTTTTATGGAACTAAACGAGATAATGAGCAAGCACAATAACCAATATATTGTTAAATAAATACCCCTGACAGAGTCAATTAAAACAGGAAATGTATATTTATGTTTCTAAAATATGTGTGAAATTGTCTATCAAACAATTAAAAGTTTCTAACTGGGTAATCACTTTTTTTCTTCCTAATTAGTCACAATCACATTTTTCAACAACTAAATTTTACAAAGCCTCCTAAAGATAGGACACAGCAGGAAAAATACCGTAAAGAGGGGCCAAAAAAACTCCACATCCCAACATGAAATAAACATAAGACAGAGACCCAGGGGTATATATATATATATATATATATATATATATATATATATCTATATATATATATTTCAGATGCCAAAATGACTCTTGAGGGCTAAAGGTTGCCAACTCCTGATCTAGTATCTGAACTGCAAGTCTGGTGTTTTTAATAAACCAATCCTTTTCAAATTCCATAAATACACTGAATATCATGGAGATGGCTTGAAATAGCCAAGCACAAAGAGTATAGGATGCCATAAACAGTCATAAATTCCAATAGAATTAACAACCGCAAAGGTCGAGTAAATGCCCATTTAACACCATTAAAGTCCACAATATAAGGCCTGACGCTAAATCAGGTTCATTCTGCGTCCTTCTGATTCAATTGTGCTCATATTAAAATAGAATAAGGATAATGATACACTGGGCCATGATGCAAAAAGCAAAAACACTTTTTTTCCATTCATCACTACATCCCTAGAAAACACTTCGTACTTGTTAATGCCACTTTAGTTTATGAGAAGAGAAAGATAAATGTGAGGTAGCAGCCAAGCAATTGTGCATACTGTGACAAGGGATTCAAGTCCAATGAGGTACAAATTGCATAAATAAATCATAAAATTCCATGAGCCTGTTAAACCCGCTCTGCTCAAAAGGATTCTTCACATTGAAATGCCAGTTGATTGTGTGTTTGTACACTTCGGTGTAACAATATGCAAATAATGTCAGAGGGTATTTAAGAGAGGGTCTGAGAGATCAATAGCCATAAACTGGACATGATCAGGATTATTAGGACCGTGATTGCAGATTGGCGGGTTTTAAAATAACCTATCCTCCATCACCGGTCCCATCATAAGATGTTTATTTAAAAAGCTTGCTTATTTACTGCATTTACTTGCCTACTTCTTATACATTATAAAAATGTTTCTAGCATAAAATAAAACATTTTTCCAGGTTTTAGCAGTCTTTGCAAAAAAAAAGGTGCACAGGGGAAAACCTCAAGGATTAAATTACATCTAAGAACTGGCCAGAAATAAAGTGAAAGTTCAGTTAGGTAAAACAAAAACAACTTGAGACAGAAATATTGGATGCCTAAATTTACTAGAATTATATTGATGTTAAATTGCACCACCAAGTAAATACTGAAAATAAGGACGTGATGTGACAGCAAACATTCCTATAATTGTAAAATGAACAGTCCCCCTCGTGCAAATCAAAATATTTATGCAACATATAACTTGTGAAACTGATCAATGACATCATTACTCCCTTGGGAAATCAAAACATTATAGGCATTCACCAGTTTTGCATAAAATGGCAAATATCGGCCGATCTCTATCACACTAAATACACAAATGCATATTGTTGTCTTTGCTCCAACAGATATGCGGGTCCACTGCTGTATCAGACAACTATAGTGCATTTGAAAAGTATTCACAGTGCACTTTTTCCACATTTTTTGTTACAGCTTAATAACAAAATGGAAAAAAGCAGCCTCATTTTCGTATTTTACACATGTCCCATAATGATGTTTTTTTTTCTTAAAAAAAAAAAAAAAAGGTTTCAACCAAGGACTAAAAAACAAGCTCAAAACTGAGCTCAGGTGCATCAGGTTTTCACTTATAATGCTTGAGAAGGTTCCTCCATCTTAATTGGAGACCACATGTGGTAAATTCAGTTGATTGTACATGATTTCGAAAAAGACACACCTGGTCCTACTGGAGACAGTGTTTGTCAGAGCGCAAACCAAACATGAAATGAAAGGAAGTGTCTATAGATCTCCAAGAGAGAATTGGCTTTAGGTACACATTTAGTAGCCTGCCGCGAGTATGCCAAAAGGCACTTTAAGGACTTTCAAATCATGATTGAATATTACATGGTCGGATGAGGCAAGATTGAACTTTTTTACATGACTGCCCGATGTCACTGTGCATGTGTTTTTTTTTTGTTTGTTTTTTGTGTGAAGAGCATGTGTTTTGTTTTAGTTTGTTGGGCCAGAAGTGCAATAAAATGCGTGGGGAGAATGTGTTGCCAGGCAATTTACTCCATTATAGTAAAACAGCCAAACATTGTGAGAAGACCGATCAGTGCTTCAACATAAACTGTACCATAACACGTAATGTATGACACGAAAGTCCTTGCATTTATTTTGAAGTCCCCAGAGAGCAGCTCCAGATACAGACGATGCTGTGTTTTTTTTTTTTTGTTTTTTTTTTTTTAATGTTAGATCTTTTGGTCTGACTTATTTTTTACTCATGTAGTGCAATGTCATACATTTGGCCAACTCTAGGTTGGCGCTTGATCACGAGTGACGCATCGAGGATCCCTGATGAATATGAATATCCCGGATGAATATTATGGGGCAGTTAGACTGGTCTGGACTCCATATTAGACTGAGCATTGGAGTGTTATTGCAGCATAACGGATAGGGGCTGCTGTAAAGCAGTGACATGAAGTACCGTAAACACTGCATTGACGGTAGTCTCAATATATGGCGGCCGAAATATATATTTGAAAAACAAAAAACACAAAGCTCTGAAGCCACAAATGCTGGCCAGACAAAGAACACTGAATTCAATTTTGGGATGAGGCTGTAACGCAAAATCTGAAAAAAAGCAAAGTTCCCTGAATACTTACAGAATGCACTTTGTTAATCGACTCAGCTCGTCTTCATTAAAATGTCCCAAGCATGGCAATGTTTCAAGAATTCCACACTCCACATTTTCCTTGCAAGTGACTTCCGGTTGATGCCACCTCTCGGTCCAGGGACACAGCCCTATTAAGCCCATGTTTGCCACCAAAATATAGCATTCCATATCAAAGCCAACCTTACAGCATAAAAACACACACCAATAGTCATCCGAGCACATTACTCAACCTTTAGTTACAAATTATACCGTATAGTTTGATTGATCATAGCATTTAAAACAGCAGCAAGTCTCAATTCTGTTCTATTGTCTCCCCCTCTATTTTCAACTTCAGAGGTCCTTCTGCAGTGTCATGGTGGACGAACTGAGGGTGTCACTGAAGTGCAAGCGCAAGCTCAAACACAAGCCTCAGCCTCCCGCCATGGCGAAAACGGAGGAGGTTATCAACATGCACACCTTCAACGACCGCAGACTGCCAGGGAAAGAGACCATGGCATGAAATGGGAATCGCTTTCTCAGCCTCACCTCCGCAATCAGGAGGCATGTAGAGACACTTGGGAGAACCGTGGGGGAAACTGGTAAAAGGGAGGGAGTACACTCGTGTTGCTTTTGACATTAAGCAGAGGTGCTTGAGAATGCATTGACAAAGAGTCATTCTTATTAAAGATTAACTTGGATTCAATAATATTTCCTGTGGAAATCACTTGAACCTAGGAGAATTTGCAGCAAGTTACCTCATTATTCTTACCACAATAACAAGGGGCAAAGTACAGGCAGTGGAGTTTTCAAGCCTGAAAAATGGCATGAAAAAAGCAGAGGTTTGAATATTCTCATTTTAATAGTGTTGGACTGGACCTTATATTCATCATCTTAAGTTACTTAAGCTGTCTTCGGAGTGGAGCAGCAACGCAAACATCTTCATTACAGATTGCTTTTCTATGCCCACAGTAAGATTACATGTAGGGGACTGGGAAGTACCAATAATAATGTGTCTGCTTTCAAAAATAGATAGCTGAAGCAAACAGGCATTCAACTCGTTAACCCCAAGCCTCAAAGACCGTATTGAATACAGCTGATTTCTAATGTAAGGGGAAATGCTGCCTTTCTTTGTCACATATTATAAACTTGATTGTGGAAAAAAAGTAATATCCATCAGGCAATCAGTGAGAATAATTTGTGTTTCGCGAAACTAACTCTTTTAGTCTTTAAACGTAGTTGTATGAGAAGGATGCAGAAATATAACCAAAGGATGCATGGGGTAGGGCCAATATAGTAAGCTTTTGAATTCCATGTATTGTATCAGCCTGTAGTCATAAATAGGGATGAAATGAGGTGCACACAACAATACTTTCAGTTTAGAAGAATTTTAGAATGTGAGTGGCACAGCTCCATAAATTCACAGCAATCACACATGAATAAAATGTATTTATTCAAGTATTTATTGTTTTATTTATGAAATTAATTGTTTATACAGCCTCGACTTTCACTGCGGCAGTAAATCTGAAGTGTATGTCTGTATGAATATGCTAAAATTTCTTACAATATGGTCTGTGTAATGTCTCTTGTGGCTTTTTTCATTTCTTGTACAACAAATCTAATATTTATGTGCATTTACAATTTGTAAGAAAAATTGTTTTGTACAAAAAAAAAAAGAACCATTTTGTATTGGTTTTCACTAACATAAACTTCACCGTCATTCATGGTTGTAGGGCAGGGGCGTAGCCATCATTGCAGAAATGTGAGGCGCATAGTTTTCAACCATCAAGCTATGTTTACACTATGTTCTTGGCAGTCACCACAGTTCCAGGCCACTGTGGACAAAATAGCATGGATGTGCAAAAAAAAAAAGGGCCAAAATCCCATAGCACACTAACATTCCGGGTAAATGAGGCTGTTGTGACCGTCGGGAATTAGTGTGAATGGAGCTTTAAACAGCTTTTCCAAGCAAATACTCTTCCAAGTTCAGGTGATCCTCTCCAAAGTGGCCAAAGAACTAAAGAGCAATTCTTGTTTCTCCAAAATACAATTTCAGTAAAGCCAAATGATCAAGAGTCCATATTCTCCCAAGTGTTGCTCCTCACCTCACTTTATTGAATTTTCGTGGACTGTAAGGAACACTTCAAATCCTTACATATTCTAAGATATCGACAATGCACCTTATAATCAGGTACACCTTTTGTATGACTGTCATCTTTACTCATCTTTAATTTAAATTCATTCCAAATTACTTTGACCTTATAGTCTTAAAAATCAGGTACTTTAATTCTGTCAACAAACTATTACATTTAAGCAAACGTAAAATTTGAATCGGGCTAAATCTATAATTGAAGTTGAATAAAGGTTAACATTTGCTGTACTCATTTGTTTTCCAGCGATGCACCTAATAAAATGTCTTTTGCACGAAGAGGGGAATATGGCAAATGTCCAATGGCAATACTGAACACATACATTGAATGGCAAAACTAACAGATTACCTTAGTCCTCCAACAGACCAGACCAAAACTCTTTGTGCTTTAAGCAATGTAATAGATTCTTGGATATGAGCTTGGAGTGAAACCGGATCAACATACATACTGATATTTTTTTTGACAATTTGAAAAGTGAAAAATCTCCAAATACATATATATATATATATATATATATATATATATATATATATATATATATATATATATATATATATATATATATATATATATATTAGTACATGTCAACATGAAAACTGCATACACGTGTTATTTTGTGTCTTTTGCCACAACCAGCAACATTTGTCACATTTGCTATCCATGTGATTAATGACTGTTGACGATAGTCTCAAGCAGGGCTTGACATTAACTTTGATACTAGCTGAACACAATTTTGTTGTTGGATCATGTGTGTTATGTACAACTAAGTTCTGCATTCACTGAAACAGGTCAGAGATATACATAAACAATCACAATAAATTGAAAATGGGTTCATAATGTGCATATAGCCACATCATTTCCTTTCCAAAATACTGTACTATACATCAAGCTTATCATAATTGAGCTGACTGGTTACAAACTTTAGCCCAGCAATGGGCACCTGCACAACAATATGTGCAAATTCATTTTCCTCTGTGAGAAATGCATCCACAGAGCTCAATAAAATAAATGACCCTCTTTGTTTCTACTTCACACGACAATCAATGTCACATATAGACAAACACCCAGAATACCATCTTAACACTTAAGTTGGTCCTTTGCTGTCAATGAATGCTGAATCTTTGTTTGTACGCCCATGTGAGACCGCTGCACCATTTTTTAAAAAAAATCAGGTTTAATGAAAATGGGTGTGTATGCATGTGTACGCATATACGTACGCGCGCTGCACCGACCTGAATGCTCTCCCATCAGATGTGCTCAGGCACTGACACTTCACAGGAGGGTTTTCCATTTTCTCTGCTCATTTACTACCCTCGCCATGACTCTGGCTGCGCTTGACCATTGAGTGTGGATGAAACAAGTGGACTAAAATGTGAACCACTTTTTTATTTCACCAACGGTTTTGTACTCTAGAATGCCCGCGTGGCAAACCGCAGAGAGTAAATTGTATAGATTATTTATCAAAATGATCCGTTGCAGTGGTCTACTGTACACGATATAAAACTCAAAGTGGCTGATCAGTGTGGTTGTCACCCACCGTTGCTGAAATGCAACCACATTCGGCAGGTTGCTCGGTGTTAATGTCAAGCTCCGCTTTGCAGCTTATAAAAACGCGTTTCATGTGAAAAAGGAATTGTATTGTATCATGGCTGTAAATGCCCCACCACCATCACCAACACCACCAACACCCATAACTACGCCCCTGCATTAGGGTAGTCCACACTGATCGTCCTAGACTATCCTAAACTGAACTGACATCCACAAAGAAGAGTGTTGCAGTAAATTCCTCACATTGGTATGCACTCGTGAGACCTATGTTTTGGATAAGAAACCTATTTTTTAATCACACAAAGGAACAACATATAAAGAAAAATATTTTTACCTCACAAGACGATTATTGAGGACATAGTTGGATATAAATACAGTGTATGTATTTACACAAACAAAGACAAACTTAAAAGATGTCTTATCATTTTGCAATCCTTATTTATGATACTTATGATTCAGAGTTGAGCAAACGTGTAAATTGCTTTTTTAATGTATTAAATAAAACATGGGGTTTGTTGTGAAATTTAAATTACGTGCACTGTTTACCCTTTGAAATTGATGCACAAGTTCAAAGCAAATAAAGTACAATATTCATGAATTATACCTAATTTGCTTTTTTTTCTGCTGTATGTTCATGGATTAAAAATGGAAAACAAATATGCTGAAATTCTAAAATGGATATTGTAATAAGTAATAAGCAACAAGTATTAGCACCGAGCAGTCATGGAGGTCATGGAAACGCACTTGACAAAAGCACTTGTATCCATTTCCTCCACGGTGCCCTTGACCGGGGCATCACTCGGATTTATGTAGAGCGCAGGCTTAATCCGAAGGGGTTTGACAGGATGTGAACAGGCATACAGCATGAGCACAAAATTTCACGAACAGCTGACAAAAGACTGAGAAAGCTTTTAGCCCACATTTTTAGGCTAATTCAAAAAAGATGCAATTATGTGCATGTGCCCGTTTTAGGCCACCGGTAGCAGTCTGTGTGTGTGTGCTTTTTTTTAATCCAACCCAGAAAAATATGTTTACAACAAGAATTTAAACATAAAAATCCATCCATATATTAGTACACCACCTCTGTATGCAAAACGGTATGTAAACATCATTGGTGTCACCACAAAATAAACTAAGTTCATCATTTCCAATTAAAACAAAAATACCTAGAATAGTGATTAGCTTTCAAAGGTTACATCTGGTCAGTCAGACGGACTCAAAGTGACTGACGCATCAGTAGTGTATAGACATTTTAAAACATATAGAACTCTGTGTTGTGACCGAGAGCTGCATTGATTGCTCCCCAAAAGCATGCCCGGAGTGTGTCCGAAAGCTGCGGGAGATCAATAGTCAATCCAAGCTTTGACTGAGCCTCCATGAACTTCGGATAATTCCCCCGGGGTGTGCTGACGAAAGTCTGCACTCTGCAACAAGGTGAAAACCTTCACAGCAATCTGAATGGCCCGGCAAGTATCGTACAAAATGAAGTTATGTTGATGGGGATAGCTTCAGGATGGAGCCTTCTAACATGTGCTTGTGCCCCTCCAGCTGACCCACTCATGGCAGTTGCACCACATTTGTGCAGCACTTCAGCTCTGCTGGGCCAATGTTTTGGATCATTTTCTACAGCTCATTTGCAATGTGCTGGGAATCAAATAATTGCATCTGTGCAAGTGCTAGGAAACTTTCCTTCACTGCCCCCCGTCTGACACAAAGAGCTAACTGCTTTGGCTTTTTTCTCCATTGCCTCATCAGCCTTAATGGCAAACATTTTGGACTTTGTCATTTCATGTAAAATGGCACAAGTAACTTCCTGGGCCCAGCAGGCAATCGTCTCATTCAGGGATGTTACTGCGATATACTGAGCGTTTGATGGGAGAGGTTATCCTTTTGAAGAAATAGATAACGTTTCCTGAATAGCTCCATAAAGTGTAAAAAAAAAAATAAAATAAAAAAATAAATCTGTTTGCGCTCTCTCTCTACTTTCATCACGGCCACAAAAAGGCAGTCACCATCTCCCTGACATAGAAGTGGCAACAACTATTTGCCTGAGATACACTCCCTACTATTTTACAGATGCTATCACCTGTGAAAGGTTTCCCTCGTTCCAGTTGTCTGGGAGCTTTCCATTCAACAGCTCTGCCCTTATGTTGTGCAATCTCATGCTTGCCAAAAAGAAAAAGTTTTCAACCACTTCGAAAAGCTACTGACAAAATTGTAATATTGGATGCTTTTGCAGCTCTGGGGAAACATGAAGTCGATGAATATCTTAACTGATGGTGAAATGCTTGCTTCTGCATATCAAAATAATTTCGTGCATAGCCTTTCAGTTCTACCTGTTCTGGGGCCAATGCCTTACAATATAGTGGAGTGAGTTGCTTCAGCTGCCTCATTATTTTTCCTCTCTCGGTCTCTTCATTCTCCTTTTTTCTGCGTGTACCGGAATCAGAAGTGGCTTACGTTAGCCACCAAATTAGATTAGATTACTTTTATTAGTCCCATAATGAGGAAATTTGCATTGTTTCAGCAGCAGTAGTGCTTTCGGGCAACTAAAAAGAATAAATAGCAAGCAAGGAACAACACTGAAATGTAGGCTCAAGCACGGAAACACATCTAACACGAACCTGCACACAATGCAGAGGGAAGAGAGCTTCACACAGTGCCTCACAAACATCAGTGCTTCCAGCCACCACTCTGTAAACAGTAGCAGGCTAGCGGAGGGCTTCACAATTAATTTTAATCCTGATTTTGCCCATCGCGATCAAATTCATCTGATAGTTGTGGATTTTTACATTTAAAATGTGTTCTCAGCTGCATATCTAATACAGCACTTTCTCAAGCAGTAGTCAGCCAAGCACCAGGACGGAAACGCATTGTTGGGGCTTCATTAGGTTAACTAAAAAACATGAGATACATGCACATTCATTCTGTTAGCCCTTGGAAAATATGTAATTCTTGGATGAATTAGAAACACTATTTTTTGTTTACTATAATATTATAATCTATTGTTTTTGGTTGAGTTTCATTTTGCTCTGAAAATGGTATTGTTTCCATTCAATCACAAACTTTTAGCTGTTTAACTCTTTAACCCTTGTGGCATTATGTTACAAATTATGGATATTCCTTTTTTTTTTTGTGATATCATAAAAGAATCGATATGAAAAACAACACAAAGGAGCTGAAATTTCCAGTAGATGATTAAAACATGTACAAATTTAAAATGCAATGATTCTAACATTTCTATGTGATTGCAGCTGGATGCGCAAGGATAATTATTGTCCAGGTTTTGGACCATTTAAAGTTATTATTATTACAATTTTTGAGATACATTTTAATACGATTTATTACATTGATGTTAATGTTGTTATTCCGTAGGGCGGTGGTCCAACTGTGTCAGCTAATAGAAAATTCTTTGTAGACTTGTGTTTCACCTCAAGACAGTAGGTGGCGGTAGGAACCAGTTAATGGCTATGAAAATGTGCACATTTAAATATTGTCCAACAGCATCAGTTGCTGTTTCGGAGAAGTATTTGATGCAGCAATGGCTCTGGATTACAATTTTAGGTACAATTTGTACGTCTTAATTTGCTATGGGACAATAAGAAACAGCTCTAATTATACACTTGATACAAGTGACAGTGACTGATAGACTGAATGTATGGGGTGTTTATTTTTTTCTTTTCCCCCCAGACCTGCTTTTGTAAAGCAGCTTCTTTGTATATTGTCATATTGTTTTCTGCCCCATTAAAGGTTAGAATGTGAAAGCAAGTCTGAAAAAAAAAATGAAAACACAACACAATGAATAATTTGAACCTGGAAAATAGGTTTACACACTGCTCGGATTTCTAACAAAACTTAGGCAAAAAAGGCTATTAAAAAAACATTAAATGAGGTGGCTATGAGTGGTTAAAATATATGAACATTTAGAGGACAATGCAGAATGCGAGTCCATGATTCCAAACCAAACATTACACTTGCTTTGCAAGGTGTAAATGGGTGGTGTTGAAAATTTTTAAATAGTGTGTTGTGTATTTTTTCTTGGCCATCATCACAGGTGCAAAGATTTTGTTATATTTTCGTCAATTTTCAATGTGCACCTTTACTTGGTTATAAGATCTCTTTCTCTAGTTTCTTTTTTATGTACAGTTGTTCATTTATTTATCACATGCACGACATGTACACTAACACTAAATTTCTCACTGGGCCATTTCCAGGAAATCTTAAATCGTTTTTCTGTGAAAAAGGGTATTCTTATATGGAGCACTGGTTTATGGGTTTATGGTTTATTCGACAGCAAAGGAGCTGAACCAATGTCATCCTAAATTGCATTTAAGTCTGTTGCCCGTATTTTAAAAGACATGACAAGATTACACAGAGCTAGACCCGCAATGAACAAATGGCCCATGGCCAGACTAATCTTGAGTTGCACCTATTGGTGGGCATTTTGAAAAAGACAGGTTTTAAAACTGGCCAGCATCAATCATATTCAGTGGAACTATTGTAAAAGTCTGACGTTATTTATTTAGATGTGAACCCAAAAGTAAAGTGTGGCAACCATCAGCTGTTCTGTGATTTCCTATGGTCTGGTGTGACCGTGAATGTAATAACAGAGGTTGTACATTGGAGGACTGCTTACTGGCAAGGCAGAAATAATACTGTAAGTTAAGCACCAGCTAGCATGATTGTTTTGGCATAACCCATCCTTAACTTTTAAAATTCATATTTTGTAGTTTTAAAGAACAGTTTACTTCTCCACCCATTATCATAAATGGAGGTTGGACCCAGGAGCACACAGAGATAAGTAAGAGTGGTGAATGATTGGTTTATGTACCAGGGATAAAGAGGCAAATCGGTGACAGCGGCTGGCTTACAAACAGAGGTAGAAGACAGGCAGACAGAGCCAAGCAGGGCAGAGTCCAATCGGGGGCATGGAGAATTGTAGCCAGGCAGGCAGCGTGGTTCTTCTTACGTGGATCTCCTTTTTGCTCCCTCAGTTGTCACTTTGGATTTTAGTGAGTATCTTCCTCATTTAATTCTCTCAATACTTTAGTTTTGTTTAGTTGTTTAGTTTTTAGATTACTTTAGTTTTGATACTTTAGTTTTAGTTTGTGAGTTTTGTACAAGTACTTTCTGTTGTTACATTTAGTCTTGACTATACATCATCGCTCTGTCAGTTCTGCCCTTCCTGTTGTTCTATATTGCTGAGATAGCTTCACATTGGCACCTTTTCGTCAATGTCGCCTTTAGTTTTCCATTAGACCGTGTTTGGTTTTTGTGGTTTTTCCCTTTGTCCCGATCGCAGTTGCGTGCACCTTGTGTTATTAAATTCTTCTTTCTTTGTTGCTTTGTGTTCAGTGTCTGAGTTCAGTCGCTATTTTTATTTTGGTACTGTCAGCAAAATCTACAAAGACGACTGAGACAAGCCCAAATGTTAAAGAGCAAAATAGTAACTCAGACCAACTAAGATTGACTTTTCTTTGTCAGCAAGTCACCGCCTGCTTTCTATTCATTCAGTAAAGCATTACACAATACGAGACATAAGGTTTCAGTTCAGACTTTCCTGCGTCAACAGCTTTGTCTAAGGACTGGGGCGAGATGAACTAGAACTGCATAGATGGATAGCAATGCATGCTATTCTAAACAAGAAATAAACACATAATGATAACAACCTAATACATGATTCTTTTCACACATACACACCACACAAGAGAGCAGCAGGCGTTCAGGTAGTCAGGGGCAGACGGAGTCAGACTGCAGGTAGGGTCAGAAAACAGGCAGGCATAACAGGGTGGGGTGTGTATGGGTAGTCAAGGGCAGGCAGTGTCAGAATCCACGCAGGCAGAGCAGGAATAAATACAAGAAGACCTCAAGATTCATAAATGTTATTGTCATAAACATAGTTACACTACACAATAAAATTCGTATTCTATTCACTTCCCCGAGCAGACTTACATTCTACACAATAGACATATGAATAAAGTAGGCAATAAAAAACAGTAATAGGGCAATAAGGACATCGGTGATGAAGCACTAATAAAGGAATAGACTCACATTCTGAACATATAATGTAAATGTAGTGGAAGAAATTATATACATATGAGGATGAAATATTATTTAGTAAGGCACAGATTTTGCATGAAGACATGATGATCAGGGGGAGACAGGCAGCAAGAGGCGGACTTACTGTATTTAGAAGGAACTTATATGGGTGCACTTGGTGGTGATGGGTTGATTGAACGGAATGTGCTCACACAGGTTGGTGAGGGAGAATGAGCTGACTGGACAAGCAGGCTTTGACACCCATATTACTACCTATCCACGCACAGCCCTAGTTATAAAGTAATAAATAGCCAAAAGTGTTGTCTTCACTTTTTCTGTTGTATAACTCATATTAAAAAACATACAATCTCGGGAATGTTTTATTGTGTAAATATTGTGGTTATTGGACTCAGTTAATACTGTTACCTTTATGCAAGAGTATTATTCTGCTGTTCAGTAATCAATGCCAGAGGTTATTAATATTTTTACATTAGTGTCAACAAGGATTATTTTGGATTATGTTATAAAAATTTTAGATGTGCATCACGCACGAATGAATGAATGACAATTCCTAATACAATGAATGTGAAGCCAAGTAACATAAAGATTTATTGACACTGAAGTGGCACTCATCAGAAACATACAAGCACAGCCAAGTCAGTCAGTTTAAGATAAAGCGAAGCATGAAATCGCTGAATCCTCTCCAGTCAGTAAAATAAGAGTAACCAACATTGACAGGAGTATATCTCTCATAACTTTGATCATACATTATGAATTCTGCATGTATTATTCATTCAAGCGAAGAAACGTAGCTTGAGGATGTGGCCTTTTTTTTTTCTCTCTCTCCGGTTGCTGCCTTCCTTGCGGCGTTGCAGCCTTGTTGTCTTTCCACTACCTTGCCTCTACCTGCTGGAAAAGAAAAAAACAAAAACGCCCACCCCAAAAGGTCTCATAAAGCACCTTTCTTTTCATTTGAGATCAAAAGATGCAGGAAACATCCATTCATATATATATATATATATATATATATATATATATATATATATATATATATACAGTCAGCCCCCTGCTTACGAGCATCCTGATTTGCGAACATTCCGCCTTACGAGCGTGGATCAGGGAGAATTTTGTCCTCCGCTTACGAGCAAACCTCTCGTCTTGCGAGCATTCCGTCAAACTTGCCATTGAGTATGTAAAAATGTTCTCGCCTAACTGCGTCAATATATTCAGCAGTTGCGTCATCTACAATCATTAACAGATACTTAAGGCGGTTACGTGAACGCTATTGGTCTTACAATCTCACACTGACTGTCTCACTCACGGTGTCTAAATATATTACCATTTAAGTGTAGTGTTTGTACAGCTAAAGGGAAAAACAGCTGACATGAAATTAAATGTGCCGATTGCAGGACAAAGAATTGTCATTGGTTTAAATGTGTGTTTTTTTTAAATTAATTGTCAATACATTCCAACCGTTTAAAAAAAAGTGCGAATAATTATCAGTCAGTCAAGGAGACGCCAATATGCTATTGGTCGATTAAGGTCACCCGGTCTCACTCACGGAGATGCTATTGGCCGGCGTCACACGTCAATCACAGAAATGCCGATATGCTATTGGCCGAACGCCTTTATCTAGCTTGATGGGACAGGATGGAAGGAAGTAGACAAAATGAGTGAAAAACGGAATGTTTTGAAGACTTTGCAAACTTTATCTGTTAGACATAGCTTCTAAAATTACTAGCAGCGGTAAAGGAAGAAATAAGAGGATGATGTTTTAGTATCTCCGTGATTTGCACCATGACTGAAAGAGTCACTGTAACACTGTAAGATCAATAGCCTACATGCGTTGCCGTATTAACTCAAGAGGTTATCTCTGCAAACTATTACGGGTGATGATACAGCGCCATATAATGGTTGCTAGACAAGATTACATGTCAGGTTAGTCGGCGATCTCCCGATATGCATTGGGACAGCGTCATTGTTGCAATTTTGTGAGTTGTAACCAACGGTGAACTGACGCTCGAACAAGCCATAAGTGTGCTGCCTAGTAAATGCAACACACACAACCACCTCTCCGCTTCCACCGTGCTCAATTCACGTCGGGAAAAACAGTTGACATGAAATTAAGTGTGCCGATTGCAGGAAAAAAAATCGTCACAGATTTAAATGTGTTTTAATCAATAAGATGTCAATACATTCCAACCGTTTAAAAAAAAAGTGCAAATAATTATCAGTCAGTCAAGGAGACGCCAATATGCTATTGGTCGATTAAGGTCACCCGGTCTCACTCACGGAGATGCTATTGGCCGGCGTCACACGTCAATCACAGAAGTGCCGATATGCTATTGGCCGAACGCCTTTATCTAGCTTGATGGCACAGCTGGTTGGGATGGAAGGAAGTAGAGAAAACCCTGACTGAAAAAGTTACTGTGACACTGTAAGACCAATAGCATATCTGATTTATCGTATTGACTTCGAGCATTCATCTCTGCTCATCTCTGCTTATTTCAGCACAAGTCACGTCTATCCAAAGGTAAAAGTCATTTTTCCTTTGTATTTGTTATTTAATGCAACTGTACAGTAGATTATGTCACTTAATATTAATATATGTATACAGCGTGATGATTTTACCTAAGGCTTCTGCGCGCGTTGCACGCACTCACGAATTAACATGGGTTTGGATTGCCCGCTATACGAGCAATTCGAGATACGAGCGTAGCCGCTGAACGGATTAAGTTCGTAACCCGGGGGCCCACTGTATATATATATATATATATATATATATATATATATATATATATATATATGTGTGTGTGTGTGTGTGTGGGTGTGTTTTATGCGTTTTCACAAAACCAGGCTTACCGTATGTCTCCAAAAATGAAAATTGAGATATTGTTATATTTTAATTCTACAAGTAATTCAATTTAAAATTATATATGGCAGTAGCTCAGATATTGACAAAGTACCAGCAGTTTGTCAACTTTAAATCACTAGGTTTGAGAAAAACGTACTTAAAGTTTTGGCGTAGTCATCTTTGAAGAAAGCAGTATCTTAGGAAAATATTGATTCAAAACTGGTATTAATTTTTAAATGACTACTTGAGTGTATATTCCAAGAGCAGGTAAGGACCTTATCTTAAATTTTATAATCTGCGGAAGATTAACTTCTCAATAGATGTATGGCAAAAACGGTTCATTGACCTTCACCCAAAAATAAAATTTCCACTAGGCTCACAATTAATTCCATCATCTACCAAAGTTTGCTTGTTTAATGTTGCTGCGTGTGTGTGTGTGTGTGTGTGTGTGTGTGTGGGGGGGCGGGGGGGGGGGGGTATAATGTTAAATTACTGCAATGAGAAATGTTCACCCTCATATTAAACGTTTTGTTTATATCTCACCAGAGAAGTCTCCCTGATTCATTCTGTTTTCCACATGAATGATTCCAGTAGTGACTGAATCAATCCAAAAGAGCTGCTGTGGCCTTCTTGCTCCTTAAATTAACAGATGCACTTTACTACACGCATTGTTCTACTCTTTTTCTTCATTAGGTAGTAATGTGGCTTCCTCACCATACACAACCACACTCCCCAACTATTTTTACATGTTGATGCACTACACATACGCAAACCATCCCTCTAGGGATTTTTATTCTTAACATGGACCTTGTCCTTGGGAAATATATTGTATGTGATCAAGTAAGAGCCTCTCACACCATCACACACTTTACTGCCAGAGTAGTAATGTGTTTCAATCTTGATGTTGAGTATTTTCCCCGCAACCTTCCTACATAACACCCAGACTCCAAATGCACTGTTTCTGAAACAGTCTTACATCGTTAAGAAAAATCACCAAAGCAGCTACAACGCTCCACTTTCGACCTGACAGAAGCGATTTGAAGTAAAAATACTAATTCTTCTGCTATTTTCAGGATGTAAGCATATTTGTGAAAAATGTCCTCGGACAAATAGTATCGTCAATGATGGTAGCAATCGCACATAGCCGCAACGGCAGCAAATATAGGACAGAGTACTGATGGTTACTTAAAGTGTAAATGTGCAGAAAGCGTCGGCAGCAGATGTGCGACATACTATATGGAATGTGGATATGCAAAATAGCAGAGGCAGTCTGACTGTGCAAATGGCCACGTTAGAGTGCAAGGGCAGAAGGTGGGAGGTAGTGGACCGAGTTCAGCATCCTGACAGGCTAATGTATGAAGCTATTTGTGAGTCTCGTGGAGGCTTTCAGCAGGAGGAAGTGCAGCCTCCGTACCACACTGCGATGCAGTCAGTGACAGCATTTTCAATAAGGCCCTTTAGGAAGTGCACATGCTGAGGGGTGGGGCTTGAGCTTTCCGCAATTTACAGCGAACATAAAGGCATGTTTTGAGCCTTCTTGGAAAATGATGTTGGTCCAGAAAAACTCTGTCCTTGGAAGTGTGCATGTGGCTGAACTGCTGTATTGCTGCTCCTCAGTAGCTCTGATACTGTAGAATAGAGGCATGGCAGCCTCTCAGGTTTTAATTCAAAAGCTCTTACATACAACGTGAATGCTCTCATATGTAGCTAACCAGTGAAATGCTTTCACATTCCCAACGGATTTTTATTTTATTTTTTTGTACATTCAATGACTGCGTTGACCCGACATCCTGGTTTAAGCGGGAGAGTTCCGTTTCTGAATCTTGTGTTCCGAGTCGTGATAGATTTTGCAACCTTATATTTATGTAGGTTCTGTCCCAATGTCCTGGTTTTTCTTCGTCCAGTCATCAAGCTGATAGTTTGGCGCATGTGTATGTCAATCTCACAGTTGTCACAGCAATTCACAAGATACAATTTTTAAGAAGGAGTTGCACAGTTAAAATCCTTCACTTTCACATTCAGATTTGTGCCCAACCGGATGCTGTGCCCATTGTGTTTGAGTATTATGAACAAATTTTTGAACAAAACATATGCTTGTATTAAATGACTGATAGCTGCATGGAGAAGCAAAAAAAAAAAAGTGCTTGACAGTTTGATATCTCAAAAATCTTAAGAAATATTCATTCAATGTACAGCAATGAGTAGTTCACAAGCACATTGTTCTTTAAGTGGATTGTTCATTCATGAACCATTGAGTAAAAAGAATAACCAATAATAACCAAGTTCCAATGTTGATTTCACTACTTAAACACTCCCAAAGTTTTTCATTGATGCATTTCTAAGCATTCCTTGCTTATTCTGCGCTCTCACACCGGTCCCGCCAGTGTAAATGAAAACAGCCCATCTACCGTTCCTGGTTTGTACCAACTCACATCAACACGACATCTTTTGGCAGCTCTGATTCACTCTACCTCTGTCTTTTTTTTGTGCTTGTTCCAGACTTGAAAAAAAAAAAAAGAATCACTGCCACTAATATGGTATGACGATGCTTTATGTAGCGGTCACACGGTGAAGAAGTCAATGGTGAGCGGGTTTGGGCTGTGTAGGAGTGAGGGGGTTAAATGGCGGGAGTGGGGATGACGGGGTTTCTCACAACCACTCAAATCTCTCCATTTACAGTGAAGAGCCGTTCAAAAGACTAGATGCAAATTTTACCCTACTTGCGCAAAACAGGGACAAAGAAAAAAAAAAGTTCCATTTTGGTGAGTGCGTTGACTTGTTTAGTGCTGCTGAACTGTCATTCTATGTCCCATCACTGAAACTCTTGACACGGATTGCAATGCATCGCTACTCCCAGTGTTTATTTAGAGAGTGTCTGTCCAATGTCTTGGATGTAAGGGAAGTAGAATTCCGATGATTTTCTCCACTGTCCTTTTCTAATACCCAAATGTTGTTGGAGTAGAGTAGTTGCTTCTTAAGGTGCTGTGTAAATAAAAATTGAGCTGAGTTGCACATCTCACTGCACACTGTTGTGGCCTATTATAAACTACACTTACATTTGTGAGATTTATTCTTCAACCATGCAAACGCTGAGAACAAAATATGATGGAGCGTGTGGCTATTTATTCTAGTTACAAAGTGACACTAGAGGCTTTCTTAGGTAGTTCACTATACTGCGGCTGAGTGCACCATTTATCAATTGCACATTCTCAGTTGTAGCATAATCCATGCCTGCGTATTTGATCACTGTCTGCACTCAATTTATCTCAGTTGCATTACATATTCTTCCTTTGTCAAAAGACATTGTTCCTTTGCTTATAGGAGCAGAAATCTTGCTTTTTAATGCCCACGTTTAAAATTTAAATGTAATATTTCAGAGCCATCAATAATTTGCACGACTTGGTACTGAGGTGCTGCTCAGACCAACACAGTCAAGGGAAAAATGTTTTGTTGACAGGAAAACGGTGTTTTTCACTGTTATATGTTTTACACCAGTAACATTTCATAATTTATTGTTTTACTGCTAGGAAGAAAAGCAAAGCTGCTGAAAAAACACTGAATGCACTGTGTTCAAAGTAAAATGTAGTTTACAAAAAGTTAATCATTTGTCAGGGTGAAAATGCATTACTACAATAAGCTTAACAAAAGTTGATTGCACATGAAGTTGTATAGTTTGTAATCCAGGTTCAAATTTGTGAAAAATGCATGCTTTAAAAGTTGCAGTAAAATTCTTACATCCGGCCAATCGTATATGAAACTAGTGAGGATAAGCGGCTCTAGGATTGGATGGATGCATGGATGGATAGATGGATGGATGCATGGATGCATGGACTTGTAAGACTTAGTATAGTGACGTCCTAATGCAAAGGTCAAATTCAGTGTCTGGGGACAAAGTCTGACCTGTCCCATTTGATTTATTTTCTACTTGGCTTAACAAAGGAAGGAATTTGAATTGTTCTCATTTACATTTTACTACAAATTATTTCATCTTTTTTTTTTTTTTTTTTTTTTTGCTCTGGCCTTCCTCTGTGGAGTTTGGATGTTCTCACCGAGCCTGTGTGGGTTCTCTCCGGGCACTCCCGCTTCCTCCCACACTCCAAAAACATGCATGGCAGGTGTATTGGTGGCACTAAATTGTCCTTGAGTGTAATTAGGTGCGTGAATGACTGTTCATCTCTGCATGCCCTGCAATTGGCTGGCAACCAGTTCAGGGTGTTCCCCCACCTACTGCCCGAAATCAGCAAGCCTGCAAACCTTGTGAGGCTAAGCAGCTATAGAAAATGGATGGATAAGTCCACGTGTTTTTGGTCAGTTTTGATGAATTTTGTTTTGAGAATCTACAGTGTAAGTAGTCATGAAAGTAGAACAATGTGTGTGCGTGCGTGCGTGCGTGGGTGTGTGTATGTGTCCTTGGTTTTTGAAACAATGTCTAGGTTGTGCTGTCATTGTGGGGACCTCTTGCAAGTGTTAGGACCATGTTAGTCAACCAATAATTTCAGACCTATTTTTGAGGGTCAACACTTGCTTTTAGATTAGAGTAGGTTTGAATTTGATTTTGGTTGAGGTTAGAGTAAGGGTTGGGGTTAGGCAATCTGCTGTCATGGTTTAGGTTAGGGGTGAGAAAATCCATTATGTCGATGGGATGTCCCCACTCTGACAGAAAAACCTCTTTGGTGTGCAAGTGCGTGTGCTTGGGTGAGTGTGTAATTTGGTTGAGGTCTGAACAATGACATTTTAAATGCAATTTCTACGTTTGTTTGTTTTTTTTTAAAATTCGTTCGTCTTTTTTAGTTCTCCTGCTTTTACATATTTTTTTATTTTTTTTTAACATTCCTTTTGACATTTGTGTAGTAATGTGTATTCACCCCTAGTCTTTAGGGAAAAGGTAGCAATCAGGGCCAAGTAATCCTGAATTACTGGTTCAAGCCCATCTGTGATCGTCAACAGATGTGTGTGCTTGTGTCGCAAGAACAATTTTATCATGCTGATGAGCCTCTCATCCTCATGGAAACACGGTAAATATATGCAAATACATTGATTTTTTTGTTCAACTCTGTACCCCAATAGTAAGGAAAATGAATGAGATTTAATGTTTTCAAAGAGTGTGAATTATTTTGGGGTTGACAGAAGCCCTCCGTTAAAATGCATTCTTTATTTTCACTTTTATAAGTGTGACAATGTTTTTATTGAAGTCAATTATGGTTTCTGTTTTAGAAGAAAACAAATTAAGGTTATGGATATGGAAAGTCATTTTCATCTCTCTGGAGTTGATTTGGCTGATGAACATACATTATAAAAATACTTTTGTTGCTTTTCGTATTTTTTTTTTGTTATGATTTGATTTTATTGAAACATTGCCCGAGTATTTAGGTCAGCCAGTTTCGAGTCATGTTACCTCATTGCTACCACTCTGAATCCGGCAGGCAAAAATTGCAGCCAGTTTTGGACATATCTATGTTGGTGCGCCTTTACATATTAAAGTAAATATCACATGTATCAGGAAGTTTTATTTATTTGCATGATGTAAATTTCAGTAGTGCCCATAATTGTTTCAATCCCCGCAGATCCAGTACAGCAGCTACTGAGACAATTGGATTACGAGACAGTGGGAAATGTAGGTTCCTGCTAAGCATGTCAGGGATGTGTCCCAAATGGGGAAATGATTTGTACCGACATCAATCATCTCTACAAATTAATTGTTAAAGTTAAAAAAAACTAAGTGATGTTTCAAAGCCCCCTCAAAATGTAATGCCAAGAGTTATTAAAAGCTCTCCATTAACTTAAATGTGAGCAAATGTAAATGACCAAAATTAATCCTTTCCCAGTGTGATTCTGTGAAATGAGCCGGAGACCGTGGATTAATTTATTGGTTCTTAATAGCATTTTTTTTATGACAAGCAGTATTTTGGATTCTCCGTGAAAAATCATTTTCAGGGTATAAGAAGACAAAAGTTGAAAAAAGTGCTCACATTGCATTGGTGTGCCTGCTTCCCATGAGCCAAGATACTGTTTGGCTCCTTGATAGCTGATGTTCTGTTTTTTTCTTCTTTTTTACAAGAAAAAATTGGCTGCTTTGTTGTTCTATGGAGGAAAGGCATTAACATTACTAACGAGATTTTTCAGTGACAATAACATGCTTAAGCATGCTTCCAAAATATAACTTGTCTGTTTCGTGTCTTTGCTCAATGGCAGCATGTGAGTTGGTTCTACTACTCCGACTTCTGTGAGTGAAGTTTGCTTACTGGACTCTCCCATCGATGTGGTGAAAGAAAATGTTTTAATGAGCAATTACTCATTCAGACAACTGCTCCTCAGGTAATATTGATTGTAGGATTTAGTAGAATTTGTGTGTAAGGTAAGATATAAAAAGATCAATATGGCAGATGTAAATTCATGTTCATAAAACTCCATGCCTAACTGAGGAGCAATAACTGATAGGCAGACGGCAGATGTTTGTTGCTCTTGACTGGCAGGGAACTCACTTTTGAAACTTATACTTTGTAACAACTTATACTTTGTAAAGGTTTATGAAAATTGTTTATTCATTTATATTGGCTGTACAGTATACCTATAGTTTGGTCCCTGTAGTGTCAACCCCCCACCCCCCTTTTCTTTTTTAATGAAACAACAACATAGTTACTTACTTTTTATTCTATTTCTGAAAGTGTCTCTGTGAGCAAGCCGATCTTCTTTTGACGATTGTGCTGTCATGAGTGTCTAAAGATCTGCCATTTTCTAGCCACTGCCAGACGACACCATCAAAACCAATAGGTGGGCAGAGCTGAGTTTATTAGGTGAACAGATTAACATCAGCTAACAGTGTCAGCTTGCAATAAGCACATTCTTGGTTGCTGAAAAGCAAGTGTGCTATATGAACTACTTAATCAAAAACTGAAAAAGCTTCAAGCGTAATTAGCTTTTGATTTTTCAACACTGGGCTTCACTTACGGATCTCTAAGTCACTTTTCCAGAGATGGGAAAATCAGGTCCAGAAAGTAAAAACCCTGCCACAGTTTGGCTTTAGCCACATGTGCTTCCACTTAACATGCAAATTAATGAGCTAATTTGACTGTAAATTGATTAGAAGCACTTGTGGCTAAAGCCAAACTGTGGCAGGCTTTTTACTCTCTGGACCTGGATTTCCCATCTCTGGCCTTTTCAACCTAAAAGCTTCACCCAAGGTCATCATGGTGACAAAAGAAGGACTCAGTGTGTGACGCTAGCGACACCAGCTGTAACAGGAGTGACTACATCAAACAGACAATGAACACAGTTTATCAAATATGGAATAAAAGTTTAATAAGAAAAGGAGCATGTAACGCATGACCGGGAGTCAATGCAATAGAAACAAAAATACGATTGGGGCCGACTGAAGAACAAAAAGTGACATTGACTAAAAGTGTCAATGCGGATGAAACTCATGGGAAACAAACAATTTGAGGGGCGGAACCAACTGGGCGATGACGTCCAAACAGTGCAGGATAAAAATAACAAAGTAAAAAAAAAAAAGGGAGAAAAATTTGAGGAATTGGAGAAAGTAGCAACCAAAAGGTATGTGGAAAATACTCATCGAGCCCAAAGCAACAAATGAGGGGAACATAAATGAGGGTAATGAAAATTAATCAACTTGATAGAAACTTGGAAAACCAGAAATGTGTAGAGAATGCTGATAAAAAGGCGAATTTTCAGCGACTAATACGACGTCGTTGTCCTGCCCTGGCTGCGCTTAAATAGTGGGTGATGAGCATTGCGAACAGGTGTGCAGCCCTTGGTTTGCCCCCTCACACAAAGACGGGGCGATCCTGCAATAAATGAAAGTCCAGGGGGAGACAGAAGAGATCACAACACAGTGGGACTAGTGCATAAAGTGGGCAGGATAAATAAGAGAGGACAGCCCCCTTAAACAGTCTAAGTTCTAAGAGGATTTTGCACTATATTTATTCAGTAATCTTGTTGCACGACATCACTCTAACATTTGATAAAGTATGGTATTATTATGGTTAATGTGGGAGGAAAGTAAAACTAGTGATGTATTACCAAAGAAGATTTGCTCTCAGTGGCAGCTAAAGAGCACTCACAGGTTTCCACATGAGCCTATAAAACATTTAAACCATCTTGGTAAGCAACAGAGTTCATGAAAAATGTAATAATCAATGGTTCAACAGCCCTTTGGATTTGCCATGCAAGGCTTTTTTTTTTTTTTTACATGAATATAGTGTAAAACATTGTATTTCATGGTGTATTCCAATACATTTGAAAAATTAGAGGGTTTTGTGTTTTGCACAATATAGTAAACAACAAAAACAAATGACAAAAATTCCCACACATGCTGGCATTTGTACTTTTACCTTGGTCTTGGACTTGGATGACCCCAGCAAAGAGGCTTTGATTTGTATGTAATTGTACCAAAAAAAGGGTTTGGAATCTTTTTTATTATTATTTTTAAATTTCAGCCACTTTGATGCACTTTTTTTGTTTGTTTTAGACTAAAAACAATAAGGTAAAAAGGTAGTTAATAGTTGTTGAAAGATGACTTATATTGCTTTTATTACTTAGACTGCTTTTGTTAAAAAGGTTCCAGTATTAGACTAGACTAAATTTAATAATCTTAATTATAGTCTCCGTGGCGAGTGTGGAGGGGCGAATGGATTTCTTTTGCCTGGAAGGGTCTTTGCAAAATATATCTGAGAAACATTTACTCTATTTCTTCGAGTACAAGTGGAGTTTTTTTCCCTCATTTTCAAAGCGCATATTAGGATGATCAACTTATAACCGCATGACTCAAAACAGACCAATTTTTTCCACAAATCTTTGTTTGAATATCATGCATTTGAATACGAGGCTTAAAATGATTATATGTACCTCTAATTTGACATAGTATGCCTCCGTTTGCACGAGTGTTTGCACGGAACATTGCAAAAATGCACTTTCGTCAAGCACCGCCTAATTGCCTCTTTGTTGTCAACAACGAGGCTGTGTGGATATTTTTTTTGTGCGGACTTTGATGCATAATAAAAAGGAAAAAGCTTGACTTGTCTCCTTCAGCTCTTAGATGTGTGCTTAAACAAGCCGTTGAAGACAAAATGGCGAGAGCAGTTGCATGCATGGGAGTCAGTGGGGAGGTGGGAGGGCGTCAGAGAGTGATGATGACTTTTAGACAAATAAAAAATTAAGTCATGGAAACTTCAAATCAGTTTATTCTTGTAACATTCCTTTCAGCATTTGCGCAGATTGCATCGCAGTCCTCTTTAGTTTCCGCCTCTCTAATAACTGCAACCGTGTATGTTACTCAATATATGATGTAGAAATACCTCTAAAAGTACAGTAATATCTTGATTTTAACAACACATGCTCAGTGTTTTAATTGGCCAGCCATGACCCATGTAACCACTAAAGTCAGGGGTAGACATATAAACCCGTTTGTTTTTTAAATTCACCAAGAAATGTCATCTAGAAATAATCAAGAAAAATGTATTCTAAACTTCATGATAACAGAAGTGCTTTTGGTGAAATGAAGAGTACACTCTACAACCTTTTCAAATAGGTGAATTTGCAGTTAACTTTTAGCCCCAGTGTTTGCATCGGTGTTTTTGTCATACGATCTACCTTCATACCTTCATACCAATACCTTCATGATTTACCGGATCGACGGACTGAGCAACCCTGATATCGACTAAGAGTGGTCTCTCAGAGGTAGGGACGCCTGCAAGCACCGCAGAGCAGAGAAAAGGACAGCGTCCATTGCGAGCAGGTTGCAAAATAATGAATGCAGTTTGCATCATTCAATTTTCTGTCCATCTTGGCCAGTCTGCACCTGATAAGGGGACACAGCATATTAATACAGTACTAGTGCACGAGTAACTGGTACGACTAAGTAACTTGATACTTAGTTTTTATAAAGATGATAGACACAAGATACGTAAAAGAGACAGTGTGCATGATTTTTGCCGTTTTTCATTAAAAAGGAATAAATTATATGACTGTAAATTTGATAAACTTGCAAATTAATGTGTTCTTAATGACCACCAGTATATTTTAAATAGAATCTTTGGTCTAGTTATCATTATATTACATGGGGGTTTCACTTCTCCGGAGGTGGCCATGTTTGTTACAGCTACGGACAATGGTAAATGCAGCACCTGTCTAGATCTTACACACTATCCCTTGAAATACTAAAAATGTAGGTGCCATGGTACAACTCAATGTCCCTCGCAGAGTGTGGAATACTACAGCAACAAA
Source organism: Hippichthys cyanospilos (assembly GCF_059441005.1). Lineage (NCBI taxonomy): Eukaryota > Metazoa > Chordata > Actinopteri > Syngnathiformes > Syngnathidae > Hippichthys > Hippichthys cyanospilos. The sequence goes on from NC_142371.1 coordinate 7,789,093, forward strand.
AAGTAACACCCATTACTCAATTTTGGGACAATAGCTCAAATGATTATTTAAAGCAAGTACATAACACAGAAACATTTGTCCACTTCAAGTTTCCACCTATTTCAAATAAGGACTCATTCTTGCTCTTCACTAAAGGCCTTTCCTTTAATATCCAGCCAAGGCTAGAATCACGCCCACTGCTTAATACTGAAAACACTTTGCAGTCAAGACACGAAACCATGGCAACTGGAGTCACAGTCTCACAATGCATTCCAAAAGCCAAGTTTGTCTCATTCAGATGGATTAACATCTGAGAAAGAGTACAGAAGAATAATGTGGCATAAAGGAGAAGAAACAAAAATGGTTGCAGTGGTTAGTCATCAAGTAGTAATTGCAGGTGGGAAAATAAGGCAAGATGATTTGGAGACTTTTTCTAATTACGTGAATGGCTGAATTATTCATACTGTCAGCATAACAAAATGATCGCTGTGTTTTTAAATATGTATCTCCATTCAGACCGCAACTTAGGCAGACTTATAACAGTATGGGCCCACGTTTAGTCAAAAAAGTGCTGGCAACCTTGGATGAAGAAGATTGATTACTCAAAAAGGTACAGTACATTGTGAGTCTGACTGTTCACAGAAAATATATTAATAATGATCACATCATCATTTATTTAAGAGATGCCTTTCAACCACTCAAGGTCGATGACAGCACAATTAGAACAAAAAAACATAAAAAAATACAGAGAATTGTTCATGAAATTGTTAGCGACAGGCCACAAACCATGAGCACAACAAAAAAAGTGATATTTTGAGTTCATTGGTTTCTTTCAAAATAAAAGAGAGGAGCAGGGTACAGGTTTTTTTTTTTTTTTTCATAAAAACACACATTTACACATATGGACAACAATTAAGAGCTTAGGTCACAGATTAGTCCACTTAGTCACAATACTATTGAAATATCAATAGGATATGTAAACATGATAAAGATTAATAAAGAAGAAAATACCTATTGTTGTGCATGTGTGCAAAGATATAAATGCTGCCGAAATACAAATGCCAGAGGGTCGTGATGCGCTTGATGTTTACTTTTTTTTATTTTTTTATTAATGCCCTTTACTGTATACAGTATTTTGCTTTTGACCGCAGCAGTCTTAAGCCCGGAGTTTGTATGTATGCCACATTTGTCTGTTCTGCTCTCTATTTTGATAACGCAAAATTTAACAAAATACAGACTCCCTGAGGATGAAGGTCGACACCATAGCAACAAGGGAGAGTTTGAGAAGTTGTTAACTGGGAACAGCAGCAGTGCTTGTGTCGAGCTGTTGGACTGGAACAGATATACGTTAATTGGAAGTAAATCTGACAGCACAGGGAAGAAATGCAGTACACTATAAAGGGGGAAAGAGAAATGCCATCATTGTCACCTGAAGCCAGGACTGTATTAAGCAGTAAGATCAGGAGTGTAGAGTTTGTCTCCATTATACGGTTTCATTTTGTTTTTATGTTCATTGTTTGGGTTACGTCTGACATTCCTCCTTCTAAGTCAGATATGATTTAATAAGATGCAAATCAATGGTAAGATTCTGCAGGAATACAATGTGAATTGTTTGATTGGTCAGCAATCATCCATAAACTTCTGCTAGAAAATCTTGTTGAAAGTGCATTTTATTTAAATCTTCAGCCTTGCACTAATGAATAAGTTGGACGTACATTTAAAGGTCAGTCTTTCAATAACAAAAAGCTCTTTACAGGAAAAAGTTAAGACTGTTCATCTTAACCCTTCAGATAAATCGTACTATCCTAGACTGCTGTGTGTCTGAAATATCATTGCCATTTTAATTATACCACAGTGACTAATTAAAATGAATTCATACTGATATTAAAACCAATTTAATCAAAGTAATTTGCCACATGCACATACATTTCATCTTGCACCTTCTAAAACAAAATTACGTCTGAAACCATCGACCTTTACTTCCACATGATTTGATACAGTTTACGGACAAAGTATACTATATTGTGTGAAATTTACTCCTCCGTCCCTCACGTCAACTGGGAGAGGCTCTTAAAGGGAAAGATAACACAATTTTTTTAACAATATGTTAAATTATGCTGACTCACTAAGCAAAACACGGCATTCCAATTAAAATCGCATTTGTAGAATATAAGTTAAGTGGCGAAATCTACCTTGTGGTGGGCCGTACACTTGCTGTCTATATAGAATGATATAACAGCTGCTCAGGGCTCTGGTTTTAAAAATAAATAAATACATAAATAAATACATAAATAATAAAAAGAAAACGATCACAGCTCATCTCTTTTCTGTAGTAATGTGAAGTTAGCAAACCAAGCCACGATTGGTTGTTGCCTGAACTCTGAGCAACTGCCATGGTATTTTCATTTGACAGCAAGTGGTAAAATTGCTGCCACTTGACCTAGATAAAAATGATGGATTTTGCCCATTTATTTATGTTTAATCCTATATTACGCAAGTTTAATAGCAGCTCAAATGGACAACTCTAACAAAAGTGACCAAAAAAAATGTACAGAATTTGGATTTAAAATATAGAATGAAAAGAAAACGAGCCTAAGAACAGTTAACATTCAAATTCACACCATTCCCTAATCACGGGTGCATTTGGTGTTTCGCTCTAAAAACTCTGCTGCACCATAAGGAGACTCTCTGAGTCTGTGTACTATTTTAGACTATTTTAGAGGTCCAATATTTATTTTTATTTAATGATTTAAAAGTGGAGGCTGAAAATGCTTTTTGCCTTTGTCTTTTCCCTGATCAATCAGTCATCCATGCAAGAGGTGCCTAATGATTAGCATAATCGCTTGGTCCCCAGAGCACTCAATCACCTTTGGTGGCAGTTCACAAAGCAGAAGAGCAGGCACGATGAAGAGGAGTTTTTCTTGCTAATAATTGGTTTCTAAATGTTCTGCTCAGTGTATTCTCCATTTTGTTGCTGAGAGGCATGGAATCTGTTAGATGTAAATGCACGTGGCATGAAATAAATCCTATTCAGTTGCTTTCAGGAAACCTCCGTCATTTTCCAACAAACTTTGAAGTAGATTACTTTCCCAGAGGCCAAAAAACACAAATTTGGACTACAAAGCAACACAAGCAGATTTGTGCAATGCATATTTCTCCAGTATGTGTGTGCAAATGCGCAATGTTTAGTTTTGCAGAATACACATTTGTACGAGGTATACGTGCTGTTGCTGTTGGTTAAACCTTTGTCCGGCAAAAAACATGCAAAAAAAATGTTTTAATACTGCGAAGGCCTTTGGGACTCTTATATGATTAAGGGCTGGGCAAATAAATTTGATTAGACTAATGTGGTGCAAGAGAAATGGAAGAAAACATAAGGCAGGTAGAAGTGAGATGATGAGTCGACTTTTCTGACTTGATCATTAACCGCCACACTCCAGTCTTGACTCCTAAGCGTGAGCGTGTGCACACTAAATATGGGGATCTGTCTTTCAGGTACAACTCCCTTGTGATTGTTTTCACTGGTGGGACACAATGGAGTAGCATTGATTAATGGGCCTGTGTATAGAAATTGTAATCTGCAGTTATGAAATTCATGACCTACTTTAAATACTAATTAGAAAAGCCAACACTTTTCTTTGTACCATAGCTACAGTAAAACACGACTTAACAAAGGACAAGGTACCTCATATTTCCCCCGAGTTATATTTTATATTTGTAATGAATTGCCTCTGTCAAATCTTAGATGGGGGACTGGACGCGGAAACTAGTTAGATTTAGTGTGACACTTTCAGTTTAATTGAGGGAATATTTCTTCCCATTCACCCAAGTGAATATTTCATTGCACTAATTAACAATACCATGAGGCTTGACACTGAGAGGCGGAGTCATGAGACTTAAAAGGCCCCAAAATCTATGTTCACACTGCAGGGCTTAATGTTCAATTTCAATTTCTTTTTCTTTTTATTTTTTTATTTTTGTGAGGTCGCGACCTGTATGGGACATGTGTACGAATGCTAAACAGCCCAAAACTATCCCACATGCGCATTGAGGACAACGTGACGTCACACACAAGGCTAGGTTAATGTTAGTGTTCATGGAAGTACTTGACCATGTTAAAATGGCCGTCATACAGAGCCTGAATAGTTTCAGTCTGACATTTAAGGAGGATATTGATGAGGGGAAAGGTGAGATTTTTGGTCACAGCATTTTTGTAATGTCAGGAGAGAGAAAAAGATAGACACAATACACCTGGCTCTCGCTCCATTTAGTTGTCTTTGACTCATTCGCTATTGTGGTTTTGGTTTTTCCAAACTGCTCGCGCCGTTTTGAGTGCTGCATTGTGGCGTTTGCCGATTGTTTGTTGCGTGCAAGTCAGATGAATGCTACTTGGCCGTTTACGATGAAGTCACATGACAAAGGATTAGATATGGATCGGATTCAGGATCACATATCCAAGTGGCCTGAATCGAATTTGAAAAAATTGTATCTGTGTGTCGTTCACACTGCCATTAAAAGCCGCATAAGAATTGAAATTGGGTCAAGTCAGGCTGCTGTCTGAATGAATCCTTAAGTGGGTTGACCGTTGGCACATATAATAGGTGCCATTATATCCCTCTATAAGAATTCAGAAAAATTCAATAAGAGTGTTTTTTGTGTCGGTTTTCAATGGATGCTGGGACGCCCAAAAATTGGAAAGGCAGCTTGATTTTAGACATTTTAGACGATAGGTGTTGTGAGACAGGCCTAGGAAGCAACAAGTGTCACTTGGAATCCATTTATTTATTTATTTATTTTGGGATGTAATGTGTAATTAATATTGTCTTACATTTAAATGTTGGCCGGTGGAAATTTTTGGGATGTTGAAAATTGTTGCGTGTTACACGGTCGTTTAGTGGTTAGCACACCTCACAGTTCAGAGAATGAGGGAGGCTCAATTCCAGTTCACCCCAGCATTCCTGTGTGGAGTTTGCATGTTCTCCCTGTGCCTGCAAGATTTTCTATGGGTACTCCAGTTTCCTCCCACATTCCCAAACACACGCACGGTAGATATATTGGACACTTCAAATTGCCCTTAAGTGTGTTTGTGAGTGTGAATATTTCGTCCCCTTATTGTTTCATACGATTGACTGGCAACCAAATCAGGGTGTTCCCCCACCTACAGCGCAGAAACAGTTAAGATAGGCTCTAGTGAGGATAAGCGACTAAGAAGATGGCTAGCTAGATGAAAATTGTTCCCAAGGTGACTTGAATAAGCCAAATGATTCACAGTTCAAATGGGAACGATGTGAATGTATAATATTGAATCTGCCCATTTGAATGAGTGATAAGTAACCTTTAGTAAAAACTGCTTGGAAACAAATGGGCAATTCTTGTGTGAAAAATGCAGAATTTGAGGAATACCATGAATGTTTGGAATGAAAAAAATACAGTTGTACTTGTTCTTATGTGTGAATCTTTGAAAATGTGTTAAATTTGGAATGATGTGAGTCGCAAGTTATACGTGGAAGGAGATGTGTGTTAAAACTGGAAGAAATAAAAGGAAAAATTTGGATTTTATTTACTGTACATTTAAATATGGAAACTACATTGTACAGTACTTTCCAGGTAAAGTGTTCTCACTGTGCAATCAGATTATTATTAAATTCTCTCTTCATACCACATCAATTAAGTACATGGCTACAATGAAATGAGCTTAATAGAATCTGCTTGCTGCCCTCGGTGAATAGTCCTCTCAAAGCCTGATCAGCCGCAACAAGACGGTGAAAACAAACTCAAGAGTTGAAAGCTGACATTGACTTCGGATAACGCAGTCGGAGTGGCCAATCAGAGAGTGTTGAGACAATGTTGTTCCCCACAGGTAGATGAGACAAAACATACCCACTTTGAATGCAAACAGTTGACAGCTCAAGATGTGCAGAATGGGAATACACAAAATGTGTTTCCTGGAGATTTATGCAACACACCACTCTGGTGAATGCAGCCTGTGAGCCTCCAAATTAGGGCTATGAAAAGCTTTACATCCCAAATGATCAGCAATTGTGCACTTACCTAAGTAGTGTGTTCTTTTTCCCTGAAAGGATTAGCAATAATACTTGCACAAGAGGTATGCATTGAGTTTATTTTTATATCCAGAGGTTAGGAAGTATACAAAGATCCTGGGCCGTTTTGTCTTCTCTACCCCAAACTGCTCAACCTTACAAGCAGATGAGAAAAAATGGAATTGACTTTCTTTCAGCTCAGTATCCTATCCAATTGTCCAAAATTGTTATTATCATGCCCTCCCTGCATGGAAGGAAGGACAGGCTGTTTGGAAGAACTCCTCAGCTGCCATCCCATGGCCCGGTACCGGTATGTTAATCAACTGGTACTAGAGCACATGGGCAACACCCAAAATAATAAAGTATTTCTGTTTTATGTATTATCCAAGTCAGAAACTAAGTTTAGTTTGACAAAAACGTTGATTTTGAAAAATGACCGGCTCCTCTTGGATTCATTTCAGTCACTAGCGAACCATAATTTCACTCACAAATACCGAGAAATCATCACCAAACAGATGAATACTGGGCTACGCAGACTATTTTTCTGTGCATTTAAACATCAAGGAACCCGCATCAGCAATTAAAACGTATCATTATACGTGATACTGCCAAAACCTAATATAATTTCTCTATCATTAATTGAATAAGAATTATATAAATCAATGACTGTAGAAGTTCCTCAAACCTTAACAATCAAGCCTCGTGTCAAGCAGCAGACGAAAATAGATGAAATTGAACAAAAACAAATCCAGGAGTCATCACACAGCTTGAAGGCATCAGAAGAACATGATGGATTATTACCGCCTTAGAGAACATTGTTGCATTTTAAAAATGATCCTCCATAATCTGTAAACAAGCTACAATCCCTGTTTTCAAATGAAAAATCCTCAAATCAGCTTAGTGCATAACAGTCCTTTTTTTAGAATAACTGGGTCACTTTAGTTAATTTACCTACCAGTACTGCACAAGCCTTTTCATTTCATTCTATTTGAAGATGGTGCAGCTGCAGTTTTAAAATAGAAAATGAAATCTGGACTAACGGTATGTCACATCGAGTGAAGGAAAATTCTATTTGACACTTGAAATTGATAACAAACCTTTAAAACTGTAATGCCGAGATAAGGATTTTTGTGTTTAAACAAATGGCGGAAAACTGATCATTCCTATGATCTGGTGAAACCTAAAGCAATAACAAATGCATTACTTGAATTATCTTAGATCACTGAACATACAGTAGAAGTGAGCATAGACTTGCTGAATGTGTTGTTTAAGTTACGCTACAGCTTACAGCAGAAACCAGATGACATAATGCAAGTGTATTTTGTGGATTGTAGGCACAGAATAAAATGTTAATGGTTTATTTATTTATTCTTAATAATGCAAGGCTAAATGCCTGAAACATTGCAGAAAAGTGGGAAGCAAAACCAAGACTGCGCTTCATTTTGCTGACAAACTCTTTTGTAAATTTGCTTTAAATATTCATTATTGTGTGGTAAATGATTGAGGATCTTAAGGCATGGCTCACATTCCTGAAGCGGTATAGTAGCCTTTCAGAGAGCAAGAAACTATTCAAATGCACATACTTTTTTTCTAGCCGTCGCTTCTGCCGCTTTAAACCCATAAACAATATAATCTGAGTCTCAGAATTTAAATGTCATCTTATGCTTTTTTTTTAAACTTTTTATCCTATTTAGAGTTAATCCTCTAACCCACTGAGTTGCAAACATAATGTAGCTAACTTTCCATTTTGTTATTTTGTCTTTTGCATTTTGGAACTTCGCACACCCAGTCAGGATCCAGTACACTCCAAATTTCTAATCCACAATACGTAGCACGCCTTTAAGAGTATTTCTGAATTCGCCCTCAATGTGCACGTAGTGGTGCTAGAGACCAAATTAGGATGGTTTTACAATGTATCCATTTATGCACACAAATCACACATTTTTGAAACAAAAATTTCCATCGACATGCCAGCCAAGAAACTCCAAAGCACAAAGAGAAAATCAAAAACTCATTACTTGAGGAGGCTGCCGAAACAGTGAAGACAAGGTGCATGGACATCAGTGGACAAAGATTTTTCAATGTGTGTGTGTGTGTGTGTGTGTGTGTGTGTGTGTTTTAAGAAGCTCTGTTTTACAATTCAAGTTTCAATGTGTTCAAGGAGAGTTTTGTATTTAAAAACTTATTTTTTCTTAGTTTTTAAACGTCTTCTGTCATGTATATCATTACATGCGTGTCACCCAGTGTCTAAAATGAGACACTACTGTACGGCAGTGTTTCTCAAATAAAGGGGCGGACCCCCCTGGAGTGATCCGAGGCGATGCCAGGGGTGGCACGGATGACCCCAGGGAAAAAAATATATATATTTTTGCCATGTGAAATCATCTTTTTTTCAGGCACTGATGCATTTGGGTAGTCCTTTTTTAGGTTGCTTTTTCCTCATGTCAATGTTAAAAAAGGTGCAGTGTTTCATCTATTTTTACAATTGTAATATCTAGCAGTCTTATTTCTGGTCGGAGTAACAAGTGGGTGGGGGCCGCAAAGTGTTTTCTTTTTCCTAGGGGGGGCTTTCCAAAATATAATTGAGAAGCACTGCACTACAGCAAGATTTTGTCCTTTTCAATTCATTGCACTTCATTGCCCTCCTTGCAAAGAGGTTGTAAAACCACAGATTTTGATTGGGGCATTTTTAAAGAGGAAGTTATTTACCTTTCTTATTCTTTTTTAAAATGTACAGTACTTTACAATAATAATTTACAATTGACCCCCGCTCTTTGCGAACAATTGGATAACAGGTGGTCTTCCATAGTAAAAATCATACACATAACTAATTAACATGAACTGTTTTTAAGAAATATACCACGATTTTACGTGTCTGGTCTGCTTGAGAATAGATTTTCCTCCATGAGGCAACTGAGCTAAAATGAGTTTGACACCACTGCTATAGACGGTGATTGAAACACCATAGGGCAAAAACACTGCAAAAACATCACGTTTTTGTCACAAAATGACAGAGACTTTGACCTCATTGATGGCGGATTCAACATGTTCTTGGTTTATTCACACTCACAGCTCAGCGGCATACAGCCTTTAAGGGTGAGCTGGAGCCTACTTGAGCAGACTGTGGCCAAGAGGCGGGGTGTACTGCGCCTTAGACAGATCGCCTGTCAATTGCAGCGCGTGAATGAACATGGTTGTTTGTCTCTGCTCAATAAGGTGACATCAAACTGTTTTGCTAAAAACAATGGAAATATGCTATTTCAGTCAGCTATTAATCACACACAGATGCAAAATCTAAACTGCGGATGCTGCCATTTATCAAAGAAAATAAATGAAAAGAATCTGGGCTTATACTGTAAAAGCTTGTTCCTTTGTTTACAAGCACCGTAAGATGTCAATGTTTATCCAAGTCGCAGCAGATTTTTAGTGGAGTAGTACTATTAGCCTGGTTGGTATTTTAAGTTTTGACAGCAAAACCCATCAGGGAGTGTAGTGTAATTTATATGGAATGTAGTGCATTTTAAGTTTATGTATATATATGTTCTTTACTGTTTGCCCTCTTTATTTCATGGCTGCCGAGGGAGATGGATGGCACCGAAAATGGTAGTCATTACTGGAAAAGAAAGAACTTTTATTAGAAGCTGCATTGTGTCATGCTAATGGGACGCATTGTGCTCACCTGCGCATTGTTCTTGCAATGTCTTTTTACAGTGTAAGTGTTTGCTTTTGTGTTTACAAGTCATTTGTAACGGTGACCAAAACACAAGACAACATCATTATTTTCAGTCTAAAAATAAATACCGGTACCAATTAAGAGCAATGTGAACTGTTGACTAGTAGCTTCAATTTAAAATGTTTAGTTATTCAATTCAATGACTGTATGGCAAACACTCAATATTTCTCAGGACTTACTTTTCACGTCGTCACGAATAAAGCCGATTGTGGAATCATTCCTTTGGTGAAATTTTCAGAATTCCTTTGAGAGAGATGTTATGTTGGAAAAAAAAAAATCACCCACATCTCATGAATGTAAATACAGAGGGTTGTTACAACAGGGTGAAACCCATTGGTGACATTCAAAATGGGAAAGCCACATAGCCACTATTGGCCAAACTACAGAAAGCGTGAATATTTATCATATATGGTTTTATTTTACCTTTTGTTTGAACATTGGTTCATATTAGTCCCTCATTCTATTATACTCATTCACATTTCTTTTGACATTTTTATACATTTACTTGGGATTGTCAATGTGGTCGTTTTATCTTTTTTTTCCCTTCATCGTCCACCATTGCTACCTTCAATTCATTCAGCTCGGTAATTTTAACAATGGTAGCGAGTGCGCATTTTAACAAGTTGGGAGTCACACTTGCTGCAAATGGCTTTGAGAAGCAGGTTTTATAGGTACAGGCCTCACTTTCGTGACAGTCACTAAGGGGAAAATGCTACGCTTGTGCTGACATGAAAAGTAAAAAGCTCCTCCTGATACCCTCATTAATATGCAAATGTAGGCCCACAAGTGTATTCTCACATCATTAAAAAGTCACCAAGCTCCTTTTTACTCATTTGGTTAATGGAGCATAAAAATTAAAAAGGAAACACATAATTGTGTTTAAAAAAAATCATTGCATCTTTACTGTTTACATAATGCATGATTCAGACAACTAATTAGACTACAAGACCAAATGGAGCTTGACCTACAATAAATAGCTAGGTCAGAAAGTATTATTGATACAAGAATAGCTCAATTCAATTTTTGGGGAACATTTAAAATATGGTGTGACAGTATCTCTTATCAATCACAATAAAAGTGGTAATTCTATTTTGAAAACATTAAATTGTGTTGATTAATTTACCAGGACTTTGGAACCAGAGCATCTCAGATTCAAATCCTATTGTAAGCCATTGCGGCCATACCTTTGAAAATTGAGACCAGCTATAGGCGGCTTCGAGGTTAGCCGATTACCACAATTACAATAAAAATAAATAAATGTGTGTTACAGTATTTAACTGTATAAAATTACTCATTTGCATGTGATTGTATGGTATTATTTTAGTGTTGATTTCAGCAATACCAATAATGTGCCATACCACGGAGGGAATGTTTCAAGAGAAAAGCACTATTCTTTTGACTTTTTCTCATCAATTGCATTGTTTTTCTGCTATATTCTGAATCTCACTCTGGGTCCCATAGGTAGAATAAGAGATAAGATTATCTGTTGATTGCACCATGATTACGTGTGGAGTTTGAGATAAAAGGGGTTGTCTCTTGACTCTTTGGGCTGCACAAACTAAGAAGGCAAGAAAGAAGTATTGAATCTTTAATGCGATTGTATCTTACCACAAAAGTATACAACTTAACTTTAATTGAACATTTTTGAATATGTGTGCATGATTATTTATTGTGATATTGGTTGTCATGCTCAATTCTTTGTCACCTTTTTTCTTTTCAGCCATTAAGGGTCCTGCTTCTTGTGTTGTGACCGGTGGGGACTGATTTATTTATTGAAGTATCAGGTACTATGCAGACTATGCCAACTCTGGTCCTTGAGGACACCTGTCCTGCATAAGTTTGGTATAAGCCTCTTCGAACTCAATTGATTCATATAATCTTGCTCACCAGCTCTAAGTTCTCAGTGGTACATTGTCAGATGTTGTCAAACTCTCAACTTGTCATGCCAAGCAAGTTTGGTTTATGGTAACGTCTAGATTTTCTTTGATTTTGTAAATAGACTTTTGCCTCTCTAACATCTGTCCTGTCTGCTTCTGATTCCAAATTCTGCGCCTCACATGACAATGCTGTATTGTACCGCAGCTGGGTACTCTTTGCTGTGAAGGTTTCACCAACAATCCTCTCCACCTGCACAACCCTGTTTCTTATTTTATTCTTTTTACATTTCATGGTTTCGGATTCAGCATTTGTTTGATCAACAACTAAAACTGTCTCGAGTATTAGAAATAAGAACAATGCTGATAATTGTACTTTAATAGCTTGCACCTCATTAAACCCAGATAGCATCCACCCTATATGAGGCATGAAGCCTTCTAATTTTTTAGTTGTCAAATGCCCCCCCCCCCCAACGCATATCTGTCTCTGATATAATTGGCCCAGTAATCTGTAATGAGGTAGAATAAACTATTTCTATCATTCCGAGTGTGTGAACCTTTTTTAAATTTGAGTGAGATTTTACTTCAAAGACTTCTCAGAGATTTCAAGACCCAATCGAGCACCTTCATCTCTTCATCAATGTCATAAAACAGGCATGTCTCACGTGTTAATTTCAAAAGGATATCTCTCGCCATATTTCCTCCGCACTCTTCACGATTATCTGAGGAGTGCTGTCTCTGAGAATGTGACCTGTGTTCATTTTAATCCTGATCTTCCTTTATTAATCCATTACATTTAAACAAAAGCATGCTTCTTAAGGTCACAACCTTGTTTGCATGGAGGTGGTTGTAGTTTAAGCAAGAGTAAATGACGAAAGATTCCATCAAATAAATACTAGTTTTAATATCCCAAAGCTGTAATCAGATTGCCTCTTTCCTGATTCAATGTCACTTAATCAACTTCCTTTCACAGGTTGTGTTGAAAATCAATAGTTCCAAACAAAGTCCATCCACAGCAGGTCAATATAGTTAGACAGCCTAAATTATTGAAATAGCAGAGTCACCTTTATGTTTCATGTTCAATAGATATCCACTTTGCTGCCATGGTATGTTCTATAAACAACATCATCCATAAATAGTTTTCTAAAACAAAATTAACTTTATTGGATATTATTGGATGTAAAAAAAAATCAAATCAAATAAAGCAGAAGAATCAAAGAATTAAAGGTCACATAGATTAAACACTGTTTTATCTGCCTATTGTTTTGTCTTCTTATATACCTACCATGGACGTGGTTGCCGGTTAGAAGGAAGTTTGGGCTTCCCTGCTCAAACTGCTACCACCACGGCGCGACTTTGGAACACACCAGTAGAAAATGGATGGATGAATGGATGAATGGACACCTACAACCACATACTGCAGGGTAAATGAATGCCGATCAAGTGGCAAGACAGAGTATTTTCATGAAAGGGACATGTTCTCGACATACACTATATGTCTCCTACTTTCACTTTTTCCACTTACTGTATATCCTTGACTATCATGAACAATTCCAGATGAAAAAAATATGGGTGACTCAACATTGAAATAGGGTGAGGCGGAGATATTGAATCCATGTTGAACCATCATCTAAATGTAGATCTAAATAGTTGCTTTTGCATTGAATCACTGTTAGGTTCCAATATTAATTCAACGATATTCTAAACGGTAATATACATGTAAATTTTTCACCAATAAGTTTCTGCTGAAAGGTCTATGTCTTAACATTCATTAACCTATCATTAATCATAAGTTTCATCATTTAGCACTATTAGGCTATATTAAACATATAATGTTGTTAGCAGACAAAGTGTATTTTAGTGTTCAAAAATTGACTTTACCATATTTCCAAAAATGTGTGAATGCAAACTTAAAAATGACAACATGGCATTAATATTGCATGTTATTTTGCATAAATGGCAATACAGTTATGTTTCACTAAGCACAGTTAACATTAAAGTGATATTGCCAAACCTACTGCAAAATTGCTTGACACAAACAATTTTGGATGGCTAGTGAGGTTGGGACATACCATCATTTAAAAAGGGAGGGGGGGCATTTGGACTGCTCCACTCTTTGCAGTGACTTTGAGATTTGAGATTTTTTTTCACTGCACATTATACACAACAAACTGCGAGGAAGAAAAGGTTAGTTAGAAAGTAAGAAAATGTACAAAAAAATGCACAATCCACTGTCCTCAACATATGGTGCTTGAGTTAAAACTTGATACACACGCCCAATGATAAAATGCTCTCACCCTCACAGAAGTAGAGGGTATGGGAGATTTAGATATTGGCAATTCAATCATTACAATTCAATGCACCTGACAAAAGTGCATTTGAAACGCACTAAAACGGATGAATACTATTTGAAATTAGAGGTATATATATATATATATATATATATATATATATATTTTTTTTTTTTTTTTTAAGACTTGTAAATGACGTATTACTTATTTCACATTTTAATTAATACTATTCAAACACAGATATGTGGAAAAAAATCGGTCTGTTTTGCGTTATGCGGGTGTAAGTCTGGGAATGAGGAAAAACACCTTGATTTGTACACAGAGAAATCCAGTACATCACCAGCAGCCACCACTATTTTGAAGTTGTTGAAACCAGCCACTACTGTTTTGAAGTTGTTGAAATTTGAGATATTATTAAATAACATCTAGAACTATATTTACCCTTGAGAATTCCATAGTTTGCATGAATTTCCATAGAAGTCAGACCAAAGGTCAGTCATTGGTACAGTATATGCACAGTCTGTGCCTTTAAAGCATTTGTCGGTTTTCAGGCCCTTAAAAGTACAAATGATTGACCCAACATGACTGCCAGGCAGAGCATTATATACGTGATGCATGCTTAAGTAGTTTGCTGATTCTCTGCTGAGTCTCAAAACCCCCTGTAAGAGTGTATAGCCTACAGCTCACTTAACCAGTGGAGAATAATTGAGTTTCTGCTGATTATGTTCCTTCCTGCAATATTTACAGCTGTTGAGCTAAAACACAAAAAAGTTGAAGCTGCATAATTTATGGTTGACAATAGCAGTAATGTGTACACTATAAGAGCCTTTTAATGTTAAAACAAAGGCAGCAGGAAGTGATTTCTTTTAATTAGTAGTAACCTAATGGACCAGTGGAACAGCAATTTGCTTTCTGTTCAGTCGAACGGGGAATTTCATGACACCTTCCAATTGGTGCTGCTTTCAAAATGCAGAAATAAGCCAGTCACACCAAGGAAAAACACAAAAAGGTCATTTGAAATTCAAATTTAAAAAGGCACTCTTAACAATTAGAACATAAGAAATATGCATGCATGGACCAACATACAGTACATTGCAGCAACAAACGTATGAGTGAAGAAAAGCTTTTTTCTTTCTTGTTCAAATACAGTATTTATCAGTAAGACAATAAAAACGAGAGGAAATGTGAATATTTACACTGCATGCCAGTTTAGAGTACGTGCCTCTTAGAGTGTACCTTCGAAGGTCCCAAATTGCAGTCTTGACGGGTAAAGGAAGCAATATTGTATAGACTGAATTTTGTATTTGAATTTTTGTGTCTAATTCTGCATTTGCCAAAATAGTCTGCCCAAAATCACACTAATGAGTTTTAATGTACTGAAAGACTGATATTGAGTACTTTTGACGCCATGAACACAAACTTGCTGCGGATAAAATAGAAGACAATTGACTAAAATACCAGCAAACTGTGATGCCTTATCGATTATTTTGACCCTTATTACTGTCAAGCCTTTCGAGCTATCAAGTTAACATCGACCCCCTCCGTAACGCACACACATACACGGATATACTGTACATGCACACCCACGTAGTCATGGTCAATCCAGCAGTATAGCTTTTTCTTATTTTGTGTATTCAAACTCTTTCCACGTCCACTCTATGGCTTTTGGGGCTGAAATATTGTTGACATCGCATCAAATTGGAGCCTGTTCTTAGGCTTGATCGCAGTAGCTTTTCTTGTAGATTGTCTTTGTAGGACAATGCAATATAATTGTTCTTACTAACTAGCAAATTGCTTGCAAATGGGAGCGTTTTCACCGAATGTCATGTACTCATGTTATGTAGCCACCTTTCTGTGATCAATTCACGTTCTGAACTAATAGGTATAGGCACACAAAAGTAGTGCTTGTCTTTGTTTTTCTCTTGTATTATTGGAGCACCCATAATATCATTTTCATAGACTAGAATCCTGTGTGAGCATGTGCTGCCTGTAATAGCCAATAGCAACCCAGACTTGACTATCAGCGACCCTCCATCATGGCTCCCTTCCCAGGAACCAAAAAGTAGATATGGCTGCCACCATGGCTTCTGACAGAAAGTTTCCATGAGCTCCTATAAGCTTGCTTTAATAAAACCAAAGTAACCAAAATACAACCGGGTGCCATTTTTCCTCATAAACCATTTATATATTTCCTTTTGAGCTCCAGAGGTGAGCTTTATTAAATCTCTGCTTGCCACCCTGAACGTCTCAAGTTAGCGCCACTGCACTCCTTAAAAAAAAAAGTTTGTTGTTAGATTTTTCATTTTCCAAGAACTGTTTCATTCGGATCTACCTCACACTTGATCTGATGAAGTTACAATAGACTGCTAGAGTAGATGTGTTCATTAATTGAAAGAATCGCGCAAAAGCTATTTTGGGTATTATTGACATTATTTTTTCAGCCACAACAACTTCATTAGAATCAAATGGCCCACATTGCTTTGGTGACCTTAAATGATCGTGGGCTGATCGAGCCTTGAGCCAAATTCCTACTCAGTTTGAAAACTAGTGGTGTCAATGTGATCATTCTCAGAGAAAGATCATATTCTCACTCTGTGACTTTTCTTTGATTCATTGTTTCACTGAAATTTTTATTTGTATTCAGAACAATGTGCATCCAATTAATACATTTTGTTTATTAAAAAGCTAATTTGCTAGGATTGCAAACTGTTTTGTGACCAAAACGTGGAATTCCTTTCAACTGACAGGAAGACTGTCAACAAAATGTTTGCTCCGATGGTTCAAAATGTTTATCCCCAAAGTATAACTAGCCACTCACTTGTGATTTCACTGATCCATGTTATTAGTTTCCACTTTTACTGACAAGCCATTAATCTTGAATATACAGTATCTTTTTTTTTTCCCTGTTATTCTCCTTGCATGCAAAGCACTGACCAACAATACAGGACAGTAAATAAATGTATCCGTGTCTTCGTATCATATTGTGTGTTGAATGGTTATTCCTATGTCGAAATACATTTGCTGCTATGACCACATCGTTCAAAGAAAAAGATCTCAGAAACGGTGAATGAATGTGGTGCAAACAGAGTCATGGTGCTGAGCATTCTCATCAGTTACAGCTTGACGCTGGGTCTGGAGTAATTGTGGACATGGTCAATAAAATATTGGCACGGACAGATTCCGTCTGTATAGTTAGTAATGCAAGTGCTGCAACAATCATAGCATTTAAAAAAGGAATTCCCAACCTCTTGAGTGGTGTGTTCCCTTTCTGTTACTCAATTCTGTTATACCTGATCAAGGTTGAACATATTTGTCTTTCTTTTATTGCCACAGTTACTGCTGATACACACGGTAGATACCCCAATCCCTTTTGACCATGACTTTGGAGTGTACAGTAGACAGAATGGTATTTGCTTGGTCCAAAAGGCCATATATTTCACCGTGTTAAAGCCAAAGAATACAAATAAAGGCAACGCTGATGACAGATAAGGCACCTCCAGACTATGACAGATTTGCTCCTTGAAAATCACCTATATGGTCACCTGAAATTCCATTTCATTGTACTGATAAGAGACAAGTGATAGCAGATAACAATCTGTCAACACAAAGTAAATTAAAATTGTAGCGACTTAAAAGCTGATAGTATCTCAACGCTAAATCCAATTTATTCTAACATCACATGCTGAACTGCTTTAATGAGCGTGTGATGTGGCGTGTGTTTTGCTATCCATTGATGCGTTTGGTGACGTAAATTTGGTATCACAGTTAATGGTTGTTTTTTACATTTACAATATTAATTAAACTTTGTTCAGAAGAAAGAAATATTTACTTACAGAAATTGTGGTGCTTCTGGATGAGGCGGGGATTAGAAAGTAAATATTGGTATGTGACGAACGAATGGATCATGACATGTTGTTACAAAGCAAGGGCTGCAATGAATGTTGGTCTGCGATAATGTCAGAAACAAAGTGATTGGCTATAAAGGTGGAAGAAAAAATAAACACTGACTTGCCACATCCAAAAAATGAGCATTTGGGGACAATGACAATTAATATTCATTACGAGCCAATGAATAAATGAAAATACATTTGAAAATACATTTTTTTTCCGACAATTTTCTTCCGTCGGAGTAGCAAAATATGTTGTTGGTTTTTTTCTCTCTTGTGTTTTCAAGCCAAATAAACATCAGAACTGATAGCCCCCACCCTCCCAAATCCCTGTTCCCCTATCATGCAGGCGTTCAGAAGTATAGTACAAGCGTATTGCTTTACTCAGATGATTCAGAAACTCAAAACGTTGTTCAAATGAGCTGTGCGGATATTCCCAGTGCCCCAAAATACAAAGACTATTTACAGTACACATATAACATTCGGTCAGTACACCTCTTTGTGACCAATAATCTGTCTTTTATTTTTCTTTTCACGTTTCCCTTCTCATTTTTTCAAGGTCTAGTGAGATGGACTGACATTTTCTTTTCAATGTGTTTGTCCCATAAGGAATGTTCAGTTAATTTTTGCCAATGTGTATAAGTGTGATCATGATTGGTTTAGCTCAGAATAAATTATAGGTTTATCTTATTGAAGGAAAACAAAGGTGACACCTAATTCCACAGCAACAATCTTGTGCCAGCTTTAGCACAAGTAGATGTGTGTGTGTACGCAATGTTATTGCTTCAACAGTTCCAGGAAGACGACACCCTATCTGCAGCTGACCTTGACATTTTTCTTGGTTGATTTAATACTTTTATTTTAAAATTCTCTTCTCCATCTTTTTTGCAATATGCAACCATTCACACAACAAGTCAAATAAACCTTAAAAAGGAATATAGTAATGCACTTTTCTTATTTCTAAAAATAAATAATATGGCACGGTGACACTGAAATAAAAAGAAGTTATTATCTGTCATCATATTCATTTCTATGCTAATGTGAAACTAATTTCAGATTTGGAGTCCCTCAAATAAAAACAAGCGGTTATCGCATTGTTTTTGAAGGTATGTGAGGAAACATTCCAACCATTTGCTACTCACAGGCTGTATTCCATGAATTATAATAAATACAATGCAAATACCCACCTGTTTTTTGCAGCTATCACTGCAGGCCGAACCTTTCACTCTCAGATGTTTCATTCACTCAACGATATAAATAGAGAGTGTAAGAAAAGACAGAACTGATAAACATTGAGTGATGGGGCAGCTAAAGCTGATTAATATATCCCTTAAAAGGCCCCTTCCCCAAAGTCACATACAAAAAAAAAAGAAAAAGGAGCCTGCTGAGAATGAATACACGCAAAATCATCCTTTAAGACATCAGTGTATTTGATCCAGAAATCAATGTATCTCGTTGTGGCTTGCTTTATTCATGGAGATGAGCACTAGCAATATTAACTAGGGGTGGGAATCTTTGACCGTCTCACAATTCGATTTTGAGGTCTCCTATTTGATTCAGAATCGGTTTTTGATGAAAAATGTTTAGATTCAGTTAAAAATGATTTCTGCTTCAAAGTGCATAGAATCAGTCTGCTTTGCAGGATAGAATAACAAAGGGAAACATTATTTTTCTTTTTCAGTGATCCCTCGCTACTTCGCGCATTCTCTATCACGCCCTGCATCACATTTTTTTTTTTTAATTAAAAGAAATAAAGCTATATTGCAGAGAGACGTGCTGTGAAGGTTTCCTGCATGCCAGACAGACACGGTTGTTATTCTTTAGTTATTCTTGCTCCCTTACGTCCATCTTTCCTTATTTTCATTGTCTTTATTCAGTGTTCGTCTAGCTCCTGTTGTGGTTCTGTCTACCCACTTTAACATTTAATTTTGGCTACTTTTCCTTTCAGAGTCAACGTTTGTTGGTGTACAATACTTGTTTGTATTTATTAATATTTCTCATGCTTTTGTGTTCCCCCTTCAATAAAGTTTTGTTTACTCTTATTTAGTGGTTTTCTGCTCTGGGTGCCGGTCGAATATTTACCATTAGTGGAGACAATGATTTACAAGGTTTTTGTGCTCCAGCTAGCTCTGATGGTTTTCATTTTGCAAAATTTGGGAGGGCACCATAAGACCAAAATGAAGTCATAAGGGATGTAATTAGGAGTATTAGTGAAAGGGAAACCTTTTTTGCTCATTTTGCCGGATTAAGCATCCTCAAAAAGCCATGTGATATTTTTTGAATAAACTTTAATCTTGAGCATCGTTGTGCCGCTTTTAATATGAAAAAAAAGAAGAGAAGGACCTTGTAAACTAATGCAAGTCATGAAAATTATTCAATTATCCATCATCCATTTTCTATGGCTTTATCCCAGGTTGGGCTAGGGGTGCAGCAGCTTCAGCTCATTAGGGAGAATCCCCATGCATTCCCAGGCCGGTCGAGAGATTGATTATATTCTACCGACTCATCCCCAGGACTCCCTTCCTGTTGGATATGCCTGGGACACCTCACTAGGGAGGCGTCCTAGCCAGATACCCGAACCATCTCAACTGGCTCCTCTCAATGCGGAGGGGCAGCGGCTCGACACTGAGACCCCCCCAAATGACCAAGCTTCTCATCCTATCGCAAACATCCCGTGAAGGAAACTCATCTCGGCTGCTTCTAACCAGGATCTTGTTTTTTCGATCACGACCCATAGCTCGTGACCATAGGTCAAGGTATGAAAATAGATCCATTGGTAAATTGAGAGCTTTGCCTTTTGTTTCACCATAACAGACTGGTACAGAGTCCACAACACAGCAGATGCTGCTCCATCCCACCCTCACTCATGAATCAGACACCACAATACTTAAACTAGTCCACTTGGGGCAAAACCTCATACTTGACCCGGAGAGAGTACTCTAAGCTTTTCCGACTGAGGACAATGGTCTCAGACTTGGATGTGTTGATTTTGAAACCAAGCTGCTTCACACTCGTCTGTTAAATCTCCAGAGAGAGTTGGGGTCACCGTCTGAAAAAGAAAACAACAACAAATAATTCACAAGTTGCAGAAATGCAATGCTAAGACCCCCAAATGATTGGACTGTGCCTAGAAATTGTACAAAATGTAAATGAACAGATTCTGTAACAATCCTCATAGGAAACAAATTCGACTTACTGCCGGAAATGCAGACCAAACTCTGATACAGGAACAGGACAGCGAGGATCAACCACCATTGAGGATCCTGCCAAGGATGTAGAGCTGATTCACTGTTGCACAACCAGGATGAAAACCACACTCCTCCGGAATCCAAAGTTCGACTTCCTGGTGTATCCTCCTCGCAAGCATCCCTGAATAAACATTACCAGGCTGAGGAGTGTGATCACTCTATAACTGGAAGACCTCTTATGGTCCCCCTTCTTAAAACGGGGAACCACCACCGTAGCCTGCCAATCCAGAGGCGCTGTCCACAATGTCAATGCGATGTTGAGACATGTCAACCAGGACAACTCTACAACAGTCAAAGCTTTGAGCAACTCCGAGCGGATCTCTCCACCGCATCTTGCCACAGAGGAGGTTTTTGACCACCTCTGCGACTTCAGCTCCAGAGATAGGAGAGCCCACCTTGGAGTTTGCAGACTCTGCTTCCTCAGAGGAAGCCGTGTTGGTGGAGTCGAGGAGGTCTTTGAAGTATTCTTCATACCAGCTCGTGACGTCCCAAGGTCAACAGTGCCTCATCTCCACTGTACACACTGTTAAGGGTAACAGTCTGTCAGGCAGTCATTATGCCAACATATATTCTGCTCCTTTCACGATAGGCAACTCCAGTAGAGGAAGTGGAAGACAGTCCCAACCCTCTCGAGAAGGCTGGCAACATAGCCCAAGCTCAGTATGGAGGCAAGTCCGACCATATCTAGTCGTAACTTCTCCCCTGCCAGAGAGGTGACATTCTATGTCCCAAGAGTTCATTTCTGTCGCCGGGGATTGGTTGCCAAGGACCCAGCCGCCACCCCGCTTTTTTCACAATAGACCCCGTGGGAGGGGGGACCCAAGTTGCCTCTTGGACCCGTACCTCGTGGGTGCAGGCCCAGCCACCCAGCGCTCACCAATGAGCCACCTCCAGGCCTGGCTCCAGAGGGGAGCCCTGATGACCCGTGTCCGATGAAGAGAAAACGTGATCTAATATTGTTCTTTGTCAAAAGTCTTTGAACCATGCTAATTCTGATCCCTCACCTCGGACCTGTTTGTCATAGGTGACCCACCAGGGGCATAAAGCCCCAGACAAGTTAGAGAACTTATCCGGTAGGATCACTGGGACATGCAGACGCCTCCACCACGGTAAGATGATTGCTTAAGCGGGTAAATTTTCTCAACACTCCCACATATTGGTAAAGGTTCCCCTTCGCACTTGGAGTAAAAAAGAAAAAAATCGTGAAACAGTGTCTGTATTTGGTCAAGACATTATGGATACATTACATTCAGAAGATAAATATTTTATTAAATTTCCACCATTGTTGACTATGAACCACCTCTCTGACTTTCCTTGGTAGAAAAAAACAAGTGATAGGATTAGCTGGAAGATGCCATCTTCTCCAATCAGCTGTGCAATCAAATGACTACTCAGACCCTGACAGTGACAAATGCAGCATTTAATGTCCTACCACATGCTGGCTCCATATTAATTGCATTTTTCTGAAAGGTAGATGAGTCACACAGAGTGACAATGGGTGTTACAATTAACACTGAATAGTATTAATGGTCTGTGGTTCATTGGGCTGGAAAGCTATAGAGGCATTCAAGGTGGAAATATATAGTTAGGTAGATGGATGAATTCTAATCTCCACCTGTATAAAAATACTGCATACATATATTAGGGCTGGGTATTGGGTCTTAAAAGTGTATTGCAACATATTGTGATACAGCAAGGGCGTATTGCGATATGTAATGTGATATATTGGGTGATATACTATATGTTTGGTAAAAAATACAAATTAAAAAAAAACATCTATGGCGTACATATTATAAAGACTGGAAAAAACAGAAGGAAATCATTAAAATAGACAAATTGTATTTATTCTTTTTCAGAAGCCACACATCATTGAGATCACTGAGCACACATTAAACATTCTTAAAAAAAAAACATCACTCAACATTTATTTTCATTTCAAGCATGCTCTTGACTGTATTAATATGTCCCCAGCAGTTTGGAATACTTTTTCAGATGGCACTCATGTGGCAAGAATGCATAGGTAACACTTAGCTACAAGTTCCAGCACAGGATACTGGTGACAGTGCTCTTCAACTGTAAACAAAACAGATCTGTGACGTCACTCGCGTTGGTGAAAAAAAATATGACAAACACCAAGGAGAAATCTTTTGTAATTTATCAAATACAGTGCGAGATACGGTCGCTTCCGAACATTTTTCCCCCTTCATATCACGAAAATGACTTAGCATATCAAAGAATACAAAATGAAATTAAAAAAAAAAAAAAGCTTGAAATCTAAAAGTTCCCATTTGAACTAAACACAACATAAGATTCAACTGCTCGTGAATATGGCTGCTCGGATATGATTGCACTTCTCGGGAACACATACAATTTTCTTTTTCTGCTGTTTGCCCTCCTTCACTGCTCTGGTACATGGCCTCACGTGAAAAGTAATGTAATGTTGTCCGTTCCCTGACCACAGACGACACACGGTGGAAAGTCCTTCTTCAAGGGCTGGAGTTGCCCTCGTAGACGGCCCTCATACGTTGGCTCGAATTGGAGCCCCCAGCCGACAAAATTGGCAGCGGGGAAGCAGGGTCGACAATAGCCGTCACCTTTATTACATTTAAAAACAACACAGCTCTCTCCTGTCGCGCAACTTCTCTCCTGCCTCGTATGCGCCTTCTCCACACTCTCTCACGCTCAACCAATCTCTTGCGCTCCAGTCACAACATACACGCAACACTCTTTAATGCGGTGTTTATGAAGCACTTTGAATGATTTAAATGTAAAACACGATTTCAATCAGGGAAACATATAGGGAAGTCCAAAAAATTGATGTTATTCACCCTGAAGAGGTGATACTTCAAACAAGCATTATGAACTGTAGCGTTGCCCTGCTGACAAACCCACCTGCTGCAACATAACCATGGAATGTCCATCACAACATCTGCATGCAGCCAGCTGCCGTTTGACGAATCTACGCCACCTGAAACTCCAGTGTTTCACTCAATAAAAAAGCAGTTTCAGCTTTGGATGTTGCCATTTACAGTTTGTCACCTCATGAAATTCAGCGATCTATCTTTGAGTTTTAAAACAACCATTTGTAATGCCATGCGACTCGCTTTGTGCTACACAATCGTTAACAATAGCCAATATAACCATTTGGACTGGCCTGAAAGAGGAGCCACCGAGGTTTGTGGAGCATTACGCTATTGATCATGTCCTCTAAGAGATGGTATGTGTTTCTACTTGTGTTGTCAAACAAAAAATTGTTATAGCTGATGTGTAGGATGGTAAATCAACTGCTAGTGGTATTTAGTGGGTCCCTTATCAGGTTTTGGCTTTGCATCAGATGCCACACTCTTCTGTATGAGCCTGAGGCAAGCTTGAAGGCATTCATGCTGCTCTAACCCTGCTGTTTGCCACTGGGCTTGAGGATTTTCAAACTGGGTCAGTGGATCCATCAATATTACAAGAAGCGGACCCTATTAGTAGATCATCTCTTCATACAAAAAAAAAAAGTGTTTTCCTTTGCAAACCATTATGGAAGTAGACAAATTCCGCACACGTTTTGCTATTTGACAAAAATAACAGCATGATGGACAGTGTTTTGTATCTTTTAGTGGGCACTTTGTCAGCACTGACGAACTCTCCGTTCGTCCGTCACAAACGGACGCCCGTTTTGCCAAAGCACCGACAAATGATGGGAATACTCAAAAAGTTAAAATGCTGATTAAAAATGTCAGGATTGCAATATTCATCCGTCGCTGTAATCGTCTGGACAGACATTACATCAGATGTCTATAATATGTCCGTCAGCCGGCCACGCCACTTTTTATCTACTGAATTATAATTCAACTGACTTGGATGTTTATCTGCTATATTGTTATAGTACAAACGGCAATCAGCATGCAGTCAATTGTCACTTTACAGTACCACCAAAGAGTGGAGAAACATGTGCAGTTGAGTTGATGAACCGGGCTGGTTCAAATTCCTACTTGTCATTCACAGCTATAAGACAGCAACTGTAACTTTTTTCAGGGGTTTCTCCTTTTCTTAGTCCTGTTTTCAGCGTTCTTGCTGATGAGAGCATTCTGGAAAAGCAGACGAAATCGACATTCTTCCTCTGATTGGCTCCTAGCCAGGAAATGCAAGATAGAAGTTTTTTTAATTACCTAATTAAAGTTGTTTTTTTTAGGAAATTGAACCTCAACAATACTTTGTTTTACTGGTAGTGTATGTGACAGATGAATTTTACTCAAATTTAGATAAATGTTCATGAAACCATCTTCGATAGTTGAAAGGCAGGCAGTTATAAATGAGCACTGACATCCACAATTTGAGAGTCATGTAAAGCATGATTATGCCATCCAGTGGACATGATTGTTAGGGTTAAACCCCTTAGCTGGCTCTGTTTTCATGTTACACTGATATTATTGTATTGTGTTTCAGTTGCAGTGTAACTGTAGAACCACAGACATGGTTTTAAATTTAAGTATAAGTACTAAAACAGAAAAATGAATTAGTGTGAGTGCAGACAGAAGTAGACCAGCAACTGATGAATGACGGATCAGAAAAGAATTGTCAAATGTCGGGTTAGTGGTGGTGGGGGAAGATTGGGCAAAAATACACTGTTGGACTGACAATTACAATTTTGTCTGGCTTGAAAAAAATCACAGACCGGCAATGACGGAAAGGGGGCGGGGGCTCTGACAGATGATGAAAATAAATGTTCCCTACCTCTGTGTCATGAAAAAGAAAGTACACATTTTGAAAGTCCATGTTTATGCTCACTTTTTTCTGCGTAAAGGTCTAAGGCTGATGTATTAGCCAAGGCAGAAGGATACTTACCGTTAGCCTATTTGTTTTTAATGACAATATCTAACACAACTATCATATTTATTTTAGTGTGATATGATTAGCTAAACATGTATCAAATACGACTCATATTTGTCTATACTTTATATGATCTTAATGGGAAAGTGTGTAAGATTTACACCGTTTTTCATTATGGAGCTGTTGGTGCTGCATTTACCATTGTCCATAGCTCTAACAAGTGCCACACCCCGTGTAATATACTTTAATGATAACTACACCTAACAGTATTTTTAAAAGATACTGTTGTTATTTAAGAACACATTCATTTGCATTTGAAATTTACAATCCTTTAATTTATTCTTTTTTAATGAAAAACGGTCACACTAACATACCGGTACATACTGTACATATATGTCAAACCAAGACAAAATACACAAGCCGCTATAGTGGGCTAATGTATAAAAAACAACGTAACTGTGTGTGACTGAAAATAATTTATTGAATGTTACAGCGGTGGTATATAATGTTATTATTATTATGATAAACACTCTTTTGGTTCATTTTTAAAAATAATTTTTCAATGTCAAGTTCGACTACCAGCAGACTGGTGCGCAATTATCTATAAATAGCTTGATTCACCCAAGGGTGAAGCGAGACTGAGAATCATGGATGGTTGACCACACTCAATCTGTTAAGGACGAAGAAGCCCTGAATTCAAAGCAAAATGGGGCATTACTTAAATGGTTAACGCTGATGGAGTTTAGGTATTGTATCACTTCACGACACAAATGCTGCAGTCAGCACATTTGTCACCCAAGCAAGATTAGCACAATGTATGAGACTTCTCACACACTCTTACGTGTCGGTGAGCAAATAAAGTCAACTTATAAGTGAGAACATCGGGATAATGCTGCTCTTTAGAGAATTGATTCTCAAGTGTTGCAACCCTGGGACCCATATTTATTTTTGTTGTCAGTAAGTCCCGACCCACTTCTACATAGGTAAGGAGAAAACAATTTGTTGTGTATAAATTGTATATAAGTCATAGAAATTCATAAATATAGGTACTGTATGAAAAATACAATATTCCTATCTCACCATGCTCATTTAGGGTTCCTACAGAAAAAAATGCCATCAAGACTGGTGGAGGCACCATAGATGGCTTGGTAGCCAACGACTTTTACATTTCTTGATAATACTGCCAGGTGGCAACAGTATTTTGACCTTCGATTCCTGAGCCTGTTTTGTGCATTCATATTCCCTTCATGAAAACACAACCAACCGCGTAGTTCATAACATTTTCAAAATGCATTTGTCATACATAGAGCTAGAAAACTAATAGATATTTATTTGAGATAGTTTCATTTTTTTAAGGCTTGTTATCTTATTACATTTCCTGCAAGGCCCAACTGTTCTGCACATTTCTCATAAAAAACAATACACACACATATACACATATAATTACAGTGAAACAACACAACTCAAGAATACACATGTAAAAATTGTAAATTTCCATGAAACATTCACTATATTCTTGGCACAAAAGTTGGATTATAAAAAGTTGCCTCCATGGAGAAAAACAGGTTTGGTACGCATATGAATGAGGCGACACTTATAGTCATGCAACATTAATATAACCCAAATATTTAGTTTTGCCTTATCTTTTGGACATGCACATAAATGTTGGTCACAGTTGGTCTGGGTATCGTACTATATGCAACCGTAATGGAAATTTTGGACCTGCTACTTGGATGATGTGGCTGGCTGCATTTCCAGGCAACTGTTTTCTTTCCCTAAAGAATGTTAAACTGCCAAAAGTAATGAAGAAAAATGACACTTCAGTGGCATGTTGCCTGAACTATTTGGTGAATATTATTTACATGTCGGTAAAGCTGCCCTTAGCTCCAGGAGACGAAAAAAAAAAAAAAAACAGGCAAAAAAACTATCCACTGTGAAACCATTGCCTGCCGCCGATAGTTAGCAAAATCTGTCAGTGACATTTGACAGACCTTTTCGTAAGTTATGAATGCTCATATCTGTACAACACGTTGTTTTCATTTCAATTTACTTGGTAGGATTCTCACAGCTGCATGACATGCCATAGATTAAAACTGAACATGGATTTAATCACAGTCTTACTTTCTTACGGCGATAAATTGTGTTTAGATTCACCATAATCTTGATCATGCACTGAGTCGTTGGTCATGTGAATAGTAGGGGATGATCTTTCATCTTTTACAAAGCAGGCTTTTTGTTTTGATAATACACATGCAGCATAAATGTTAAAAAGAAAATAGATAAACATATGAGGACAACAAAAGATACTGGCTTCTCAACCTGTGATTTCATTACATTTCTCAGTTACCTTCTCCCTCTGAGCCTTAGGAGGTGAAGGCTTCTAAAATGAGGTGTCATTGCGAATTACATGAGCAGCTGAGGCCCAGCGCTATCCCAATGGCTTGGTTCATTCATCCAGGTGGCACCCAAGGTAATCGCTCACGAGCTGGCGCACAGTTAAGTGACAGAAATTGGTGCTGATATGGTGCCTGTGTCAAAGGTGGAGGCGTGTGTGTACACGTTGAAGGAGGAGGGGGTTGCTTTGAAACAAAAGGCATTCCTTATGTAGTGTCACTTAGCTTCACCAAATTTGCAATAAAATCAAACTGACACAGTAGAAGTCAAACTGCATTCAAAGTATGTGATGACATTTACAGTAGTTTGTCGGTGGTGTATATTTAATTTTAGGCATTTTTTAATCATGGTTTGAAAACTGACTTGAATTGAGGTACTTTTAACTTTCCAAAGTTACATGTATGCGTATAAATGATGAAATCTTACCTTTGGCACACTGGCGATTTAGTTCCTTATTAGATGTGGGTTTTTTTTTAGTAACGACATTTCCAACCAGGAAGTGAAAGGTTTTATTGAATAAAACCGTGCCTCTCACCATGCGGCTGCTGTGCACCCCCGACATTGTTCAAAAGCTGACCGGCACAATAACAAAAAAAAAAGCTCAAATAACCTGATGACTTAATGTACACAACTGTGATTTTACTATATCAATAAACTCAAAAATAGTTGCAAACAGTCCTTCACATCAAGAAAAGTAAGAATTTAGTAGCTGAAGAAAAATGTCCCATTAAGCAGCTTTCTTCATACAGCATAAATGTGATCGTATCCAAAAATCCCCCCAAATAAATAATTGATTTAAAAAATAATTTACTTGGACAAAATCAAAGCAAAGCAAAATCTCTCTTCCCCAACTCCAGTGTAAAACCAGAAGTAAAAAAAACAAAAAAACAATCATGGCTCACCTCTTTCCTGGGTTTGGTCATGTGATGTTGACAAACTGGCCGTTACTTAATTGAGACTTGTGCACATCTGATGCCATTTTCAGTCAACTAGTAGAGCAAGTAGAAACCTTTGCTAAAGGCATTCATTATGCATGAAACATCATTTAGTCAGCAAATTAACTATAGACAATTCGTATCGTTTGAAGGGAAGGAAACTAGTCCGGAAAATAAATCAAATTTGATTTACTTGATTAAATTCAATATACAGTTCATACAAGTGCATTTGGCTATAAAGCACTCTGTTGCGTTTTTCTTTTCAGGACATGAGTGTGCACTATAGTCTGAAAATATGGTACATACATTGTGACAAAAACCTATTTAGTATTGACAACTACAGTGTCTCTTTAAAATTGTTAACAAGGTAATACAGAATCATTAATCCCCATGGTGCCATTGTAAGTGTAAAAAGACACCATTAGTTTACTACTATGACATTTGTGTGAGGAATGAATTGGACTTTTGTCCGCAAACCAGTATAAACCTTGGGAGATTTTGAGGACATTGACAAGGATGTGTGACTGCTGGGCTGAGTCAATGCCACAGAGGACAATACGGTGCAGTTCAAAGCCTTTTATCCGCAGTGTCACTCGAATGTGTGTGCTTACTCAGTCTAATGCAGGATCATCCTTCTACCCCCTGCCTTTTCACAACACATCTTGATTTCATCAGACATTGTAATCAATCTACCTCCCTGGGAGCGTGAGGACATGATGCATATGTACAGCACCTCAGTAAGTACATCTAATATAGACTGTATGTGCATTAAAAGAATGTTTCATTTACACTATTCAAATCAAGCTAAAGTATCACAGACTCTCACTAATCCCACAACACTTTAATACAAGTTTAATGTTACGTACATTACCCTAGAAATGAATGGCTTACAGATTCATTTATTTATATCACGTAAGGTGAGTCCACCCCTCACGTTTTTTTAATATAATCTTATAGTTGCAAAACACTTGAAGAAAGAACACTATTCCACAATGTCAAGGGGACACTGCACAATTTGTATAGCATTGCAAATTCATTGCCACTTCGCATGAACATTACAGGACCCTTCTTCTTTTATTTACGACCTTTTTTTTAACATATTTATTCCCGATTGGCATACAAACTAGAAATTTGCTCGGTTGCACACAAGACACAAACTGGCATCCAAAATGTGATTAGAACTACGTTTAAAGTTGTCCTTCTGCTTTTTCCGTAGCTAAAAGAAACAGGACTGTACCCATCTGGGTGGCACTCCCCATGTAAAATAAATAACGATTACTGTTTGGTGGATAAAACACATTTATTTACACATTGAAATTCATAGTGGTTTTCAACATAAACAACGGTCTAAATATTACATATTTTCACTTTAAGATATATGAAACAAATTGAGATATCTTTGATCTTTTTTCCCTTTGTTCATAAAATAAAAGTTGTGTATAGCATGTATAGTAAATAAATACATAAATACAACGAAAGACAAATGTCCAAAGGAAGGAAAAGGCCCCAGTCAAAATCTGTGGTTGTACAATTGCTTTGCAAAGACTGCAATGAACTGCAGAGACTTGAACTGAATAAAAAGGTGCTGTAGTTTCTCATTTTGGATACTGGGTGTCACTCATATAATAATATACATTAAAAAAAAACTCACAAACAAGCTATGACCATGTCAAATACATGGTGGCTATGTGCTAACAGCTGAGCTGTAATTGGTGAAGGCCCATATGGCGCCTCCCCCACCCATTGGTCGATGGAAGGATTTTATCTGCGCTGAGCAGTAGCACGATGAAACTAAATGCTAATGCTAACTCGAATGTTCTACTTTGACACTGGTGCGATCAGCAAACTATTTGACACATGCATGGCAATTGGTAACTTTAGCTGGTAAGTTGCAGTGCTGATCTTCACATTGCTTGTAAAAGTAAGATTTTTTGCGTACTGTAATATTTATTTTTAGGCATGAGTCAGCAGTCCTACTAAGTAGATTTCACTTTTAGCCGGGGGGTTTCGGTACCCATTAACTATGCAAAATGAGGGTACACTTTACATATAACACATTAGTCAAGACCAGGTTCATTCCGCAACCACTGCCTATACTATAGTCTATTCTCTAAAATCCTGCCTTAAAAACCTTAGGAAGGGCAAAGTCCTAACAATGGTGTGCAAACTTTAAGACCTAATGTACAGTTCAAGTCAGGCAAAAATTTCATGACGCATCATTGCCATTCATTTATTAGTAAAGAGCAGTGTGCTTGCGCCATCAACAGCAGTGAATAATTCATTCACCTACAAAACACTTTTCACAATGATGACCAGGTGGTGCTCGGCATGCCCTTTTTTTTAACTTAAATGAAGTTCAAGCATGAAATAAGTCCGGGCAAAAATAAAAATCTAAATCAGTAGTAGAATAGAATAGATTGACTTTATTTTTATTGTACAGAAGGTATACAACAAAATTGTGAGTGCTGCTCCGATTGGTGCATATTAAATAATAATGACCAATAAATCGAGTAAAATTGAATCATAGGCTCGTAGGAGTGCAATCAATTTCATATTTTCACTGTGTTCTTATTGTTCAAAGCAATAATACTGTAGCTCTGGAGAAAAAGCTGTCCCTCAGTCTGATCGCCTTTTACGAGCACTGTAGCCCCAACCAGAGGGCAACATTTTGAAAACACGATGAACATGATGAGTTGTGTCTGACAATGTTCCTTGAGCTGCTTAAGCAGTGAGAACTGACAATGTTGTTCAGGAAGGACAAATAACATCCGGTGATTTTCTGGGCGATGTTGAGCACCCTTTGAATCGCTTTGTTGTTCACTGCAGTGCATCCCGCGTCGCACAAACAGTAGTGGTAATGGAATCAAAATAATCTTTAATGTAATAACACTCAAGGAATTTGTCCTCCCAGTCCCAACCTGTCCGAATAAATTAATAAACAATAAAAAGAGAGGAACAGAGGGAAACAGAGTGGGAATCCTGGCAGTTCATGGTTTCGATACCCGATCTTAGATGTGAAAAGAAATGGTAAGGAAGGGAGGGGTAAAAAAAAGAAACTAACTATTCTCCTGAAAAGAGACCAAGACTTGCGCTTGGAAAAAACCTTTGCACATTGTGCTGCGAAATGTATCTGCTCCTTTCCTGATATCTGTGCTTTTTACATATTTATCACTCGCATGGTTTAATTTCATCAAACCACTTTTAATATTACACAAGACAACCCAAGCATACATGAGCTTCAGTTTTGAAAAGATTATTTTTAGCAAGAGGGTAAAAACCTATCCGACTTTAAATCACAAAGTAACCGTGATGAACTACTGTTTGGGCAGAGCTGAGTTCAGTTTCACGGGTTATACGCAAACAAACCTGTTTGCAATCGCCATTGTTGAATCAAGAAATGAAAAACACACCTAAATGGAATCACTTGGCTTCCAAAAATCTCTAAAACAAATGCATCATGCCACAGTTAAAAGAAATCCTGGAAGAAATGAGAAAACATGGATTTTGAAATCTGTCTGGGAGAGGTTACAAATCTTTCTCTTTCCAAGGAGTGGTCAATCATATATGGTCTGCAGATCACCTGACTTGAAAGCAAACCCATGCACTTGCCATTCTTGGAAAAGTCTTTCACTGAAAGGGTGCTACAAGGGCATCAAATCTGAATTTAGATTGTTCAGTCAATTTCTGGAAAGGCGCTCACACACACTGAAGGATATGGGGTCTTTTGCTGTCCTTTTCTGCAGATGGCATGATGCCATCAGTTGACCGACCATGATCCAGTATTAACACCACTTCCTTGACTCCTTTCGTTCCGGCCAAACTACCGAGACGGTTTGAACCATTTTCTTAAGTAAAGTATGTGAGAAATGTGTGGGGTAAAAAGTCATTGCCAAAAGAAGGGTTGGATCTTAAAGGAAACTTTGAAGACTACTCTCCCATTTAAACTATCCCCTGGCAACAGGGTGCCATGTCATTATTGCATCCCTACAGGAGAGGAAGCGACCATATGAGCTCCCTAATCAGAACAGAAGATTCCCTGGCTCAATCATCCCTGTCAGAGGGAATAATTATGCTACCATCATCTTAATTAAAACTTAGCTTGGTAATTAAAAGTCATTGTTTACCTTGCAGGGGCAGGATTGATATGCGAGTCATCAAACACTATTTCTGGCATTCTTTGCCCTTGCATCAATTTGCTTCTGCTTCAGGCTAAGAGGCTGTCATTCCCTTCTTTTAGTTATGCTCTTTTCCTGTCAGAGAGGCACTATGGGCTTGAGGGAAACCTCAGACGACACCCAATTATCCATTGTTTGCTGATTTTACCAAAATTACTCTTGATGGACGGACAGCTTTGATGTGTAGAAGACCTTCCCAGGAGGTGAGCTCATGACAGAAGATGAGTGCAGTGTAAAGGAGGGAGGGAAACAAGGGTCAGAGATGGTGACTTATGAAGGACGGAAAAAGAGAGAGAGGTTCAGCAAAAGTAAAAAAGACACTTTTTACATAACATTTGTCTTGGAAGGACACCTCTCCCTTTCCTCCTAACTCGCAGAAATTCAAAAAAAAAAAAAACAACAACAACAACAAAAAACGCCCAAATGCCAAATGCTTGCTGCACACACGAAGAGATGTTCAGGAAAGCAGTCATCAAACAAAATGAGTGGTAGAAGAGCTTTTACTATAAATTGTTGGAGAACAGAAAAATTCAGCGTCATATGCTGTTGAGCTAGGTATCAAACCAAATCTGTTGAGTATGGTAAATCTAGAACCTAATTAAAATATTTATTTTAGAATAGGGCAGCTTATTAGTGGTGAGGATTTTAGCTTTTTCAAGAGAGCCATTCACTCGCAAACCCTTCTCTAAAAAGAGCCAATCGAAAGACTGTCCTGTTTGTTTTTTTTGTTTGTTTTTTTTTTTATTTTGAAAACTGTATGTGTTTTACTCTGAAATTAAACATTGTACATCGTATTTCATGTCATACTTAAATTATTTAAGTGATATTAAATATCATCTTCTAAAATATTTAAAATGTTAAGCACATTTGGGAATTGGGACAAACTGCTTCATTTTGACATAGAAAAGTAAATACAATTCAATAAATTCTCCTCCTTAGAACATGTAAATATAAACATGCAGAACATGTTACACAAATTGTTTAGCACATGCATGTTCATTGCATCCAAAATATTTTCAGAAACGCTATCACGTCTGTAAAATCAAGCCAGAAGCCAGTAGGTCTACTTTGTCATCACCTCCATGTTGACTGTGACGTCCCCTTGCCAAAGACACCACTATCTTTTCACATCAACATTTGTATTTCCTGTTTTGGCGAACCTGACTATTACCTTGGACCAAGGCCGGGCCTTCAAAACACAGCTCTGGGTTGATCTCAGCCAACTAATGGGCATGAAAATTATTTGTACTATGGCCTACAATCCCACCTGAAATGGCATTGCCAATCATATTCATTGTAGACTGAAAGTCACCCTGATGGCCTGTTGCACCGAACTTTCTTGCCCATAAAGTTGAAAGTCCAGCAAGTGAGGCAATTGTAACGACAATGAAGAAGGTTCTTTCTCAGGAAAGAACACAAAAATTGAGAATACAAAGTAGAACTTGCACCGGTTGCTAGTCAATTGCAGTCAAAAATGATTGTTTTCAGACATTGTTTTAAGACCTACGGTTGGCTTTAGTATGGACCAGATTAGAACATCTGACCATGGAATGACAGTAATAGGATTTGAATTCACACCTTATAAGAGGCTGGAACATTAATCCAGCGCAATTGGAACAGGTTGGCCACACTACCAGTAAATATTAACACAGCGGTTCATAATTTGTTGTAAAGTTTTAGACTACGGCAACCCCACCCATCCATTATTGGAACTGCTGGTACTTACAGGGGCCACAGGTGTCTTTTTGTGTCATGAAGCCTGCCTGCAGTCCAATGACCTCTTACAAGCCAGCCTCCTCATATTAACTCATCTTTAAGCCTGGCTCTTCCTGTGAATTCCTGTTCAGATTGTTGTATTCTTATGTGAAGCTGGCTAGTGTTGCACCTGCTCTGTCTGTCTGGATCCCAACCTTGCCTGCCCCTGGATATTCAAATACATGTTGTCTTGATCTGTCTGAAGCTAGCCACTGTTGCTCTCTGAACCTTTCTGTTTACATTAATAAATCACTGGTCTCAAGCCCATGGAACAGACTTGGCGTTGTTGGAATAATTGTAAGTATAGTTATATATATGTAAATGTATAGATTAAAAATGTATATTGAAGAATGATATAAATGATATATTAAATGTATGTATTATACATTTGCTAAAATCCAAAATAATATTGTATTGAAGATGCTTTGGTGGCAGAAGGTTGCCGTGAAGTTGGGCCAAGTTTAAACCGCAGATATATGTCACTTTGCTTGTAACAGCTTGTAAAATAGTGGAACATGAAAATGTATTTGGTTGTCCATGTCTAAAGTTAGCCACTGTTGCTCTCGGAACCTTCCTGTTTTCATTAATAAATAACTCAATTCCTACCTGTCTCAAGCCCATGGAACAGACTTCGGCAATGTTGGAATAATTGTTAATAGTGATTATACACTTGCTAAGATCAAGATCACTGCTTGCAATGAAGATGCTTTGCTACATGTACTAATCTTCCACCCACACATGCAGGCACGTAGATGAACAAATACACTGGGTTCCGGCTGTTCTTCTCCCACCATCTGCAACTTTTGCCCTTTTAGGGCTGGAGCCTTCATATAACCTCGGGACCTCTGAACCAAATAAAAAGAGATGGTTCGGAGAGACTGCTTCAGACCCTAGCAGAATTACATTAGTGCAGTCCATCTCCTCATGCATTAGCTAGAAAGAATGTCTAACAGGTGAACCTGACAGGCGTGCATAGTTGCCTATTTGTGGCAAATAGGGGTTTCAGCAATGTTTGTCCAAATCTGGTCAACAGGCTACAATGTGGGTCCTCAAACCAGCGCGTCAGGAGCAGGGTGGATAAAGTCGACATAAGATTGACCATTGTTTTTTAGTTTGCCAAATTGAACTGTGTTAAAAATGTATTTGAATAGTCAATGATAATGGGCAATTAAGTTGTTTGGTTTCCGTAAATCCACATATTAAGATTTTCTGCTGCTAATCTCAATTTGCATGTCTGTGTTTAATTACCCAACCTTCGCTATGAGTTTAGAAAGCTCAATTTTTGGAAAAGGAGCTCTTAAGGTCTATGGTTAGCTTTAGTAAGGACTAAAACAACTGACCATTAAGTGGCAGGATTTGAACTCACGCCTCATTAAAGACTGGAACCTGATTCTAGTGCCTTAGACCACTCAGCCACACTACCTTAAGAGCTGAAGGTGTCGAGGGATTACAGTGGGGTGGAAAATTTCTGACCTAGTGCCCGAGAAAGGACCGACTGTCCAAGAAATGGTGGGATAGGAACCAGCAAGCTAGCTATCCTTGTGACGACAGGTGGTTAAGAGAATGGATGGATGGATGGATCAATGGATGGATCAATGGATTGATGGATATTCATTCTCTGCATGCTTGACCAGTGGGGTACTTTTTACCTGACAAGAAGGAATTGCATTGAATAGAGCGCTGTCTAGCAGAGTGGCGCAGCGGAAGCGTGCTGGGCCCATAACCCAGAGGTCAATGGATCAAAACCATTCTCTGCTCTCTGTTTCTGTGTTCTCTTTATTGCAACTGTGCATTTTTAGTGTTTGACCTGGCTTACTTTTTGAATATTACTCTTGTTGAGAAATATTGAAACATTAAAATGTATTTGGTTATCCATGTGTCAAGTGACTTTCTTCTCATTTGTCTCACTTTGCATTGGAAAAGCTCCACTGGAAGGAAATCCTCAAAGTAGGTACAGTACTCTAAATGTGACAGTCCAAATTGTGTGAAAGAAATCTACTGACATTTGGGAAAGTCCTCTCTCAGGACAGAGTGCAAATCTAAGTCCAAAGAACAAACAGAAAAGCCAAGCACTGGGTCTACTAACAACCACATATGAACCAACCTTCTTGTCAACACGAGCACCACAAAGACGTAAATGAAGAATAAAGTACATCAACAGGAAATATAGTGCGGCCTTCCAGTTTTAAGGCAGATGTTTCAAAATAACACTGGTAAGTCAACAATACAAATTGGAGCGTTTGGTGAATTGTTAACACTGATTAAATCTCATCTTAATGCTCCTGTTTTTGAACACGGATGGATTCAGATGTTGGTTTGGTCTGCTTGCTTCTTTTAATGAAAATAATGTGTACAACCTTGGTTAAAAAAAAAGCTGTCTGCTAAGTGTTTTCAGTTCCCAGTGTTGTGTTGTTCTTGAAAAGATTAGCTCTTTGAATGTTAAAGGTTGCCGACCCTCGGAGCATGAAATGGCAGTGGTAGGATTTGACGTCACACCTTATTATAGACCACTCGACCACACGACCTTATCTTATATAATCACTTTTTTTTTCTTTTTTTTTTTAAGTTGCCCTTAGGTGTGATTGGGTGCATAGATGGCTTGCAACGGGCTCGCAAGAAGTTCAGGGTTTCTCCCACCTTCTGCCAGAATTCACCTGGGCTAAGCGCAAGCAAACCAGAGACCCTAGTAAGAATGACGTCTATAACAAACTGGATGGGTGGATGGATGAATCTTCTAACAATCCTAAATCTTCCAAAAGTCTTCTTAAGTGCACATAGCATATTGTACATTAATTAAAAGTCAACTATCACAAAGTTTTTTGTAAATATTTTGAATTTGTTCATCTAAATTAGATTGGTTAAGCAATTTCTATTTCTAACAGTATCACATTTTTATCAAAGTGGAAAATTTGAGTCTTGTATGATGTAATCTCAACTTAATCAAAACAGCTTCTGCTTCTCTTCACATTTCACTTCAAAATGTCATAACTTTCATACTCGTACACGTGTAATGATAATAAAAGATATCTACCTACCTACCTAGCCATCCATTCATCCATCCATTTTTCTTCACTATCGGTTGACTATGTTTTAGCATCCCATCAAGTAAATATCATTCCACTACCTACTTTTATGTTAAAATCAGCTTGTAATAATGATTGATTGATTGATTGATTGATTGATTGATTGATTGATTGATTGATTGAGTGATTGATTGGTTGGTTGTTTCATAATGAAACAAGGATAAGACAAACTCTGCACCAACATTTAAAGACCAAAATACATCTTGTAGTTTGTTTTGGGCATTTAAGGTGAGATTTCTCTACAATAAGGCCACGGGAACCTCCAAAGGATCAATTCTGCCTGTTTCGCAGTCCATGGCTTTTGAGATAAATTCAGAAGGATCAAGAGACAGCATAACAGGATGTGTTATTAAAGTAATTGGTGTGAATTTTAACATTCAGGCAAATGCCATCTCTGTCACTATTTCCTGACCTCACTCACCTACCTCCCAGATCTTTAGTCACCTTACACAGTTATGACCAATGTTTTTTGAGACAAAGAAATACGGAAATGAAGCATAAAGTCCTCTACAGATTTTAACCAGTTCCAATTATTATTATTTTTTTTTTATTTTCTGCCCTTCGTCCAAGTAAAGACCAGGATGGAGTAAATTTTCAGCCATGAAGTTATATGGCTCACACCAGCCACTGTGATTCATGCTTGTTTGTAGTAAGCGGAGGTGGGTAGTCCGTCAGTCCGTCACTGACAGACGCCCGTTTTGCTGCCAGACTGCCGAATGATAAGAAACATTTGAGACATGACGGACGAAGATAGACAGATTTCATCCATCATTGTAATTGTCAGCTGTCATCCTGATTGAATTCTAAAAATTTCTGAGGATTTTTTTTTTTCTTTTCAAAGAAATTTCCGTGTGTGGTTATGGAAAGTTTTCAAATATGAGCTCAGTAAATTTAGAATTGTTGTCCGTGTTTTGCGATACCGTTCTCTGGTTGGCTTTGCGGGGACATTTCTTCGAACAATTGGGAGATGGGGGAAAATTCCTTTGGGGATGGGATTGGGCCTAATTGGAGCACCTGTCTCTTTATCATAAAGAGGGAAAAAAAAAAATCTGACAGACTGGCTAGTTAGACAATATGAACGTTGTGGCAAGCTGAAGAAACACACATAACTGTTCTAATATATGTCTTTACTTTTCACATGCCAACACAA
The DNA here is from genome assembly GCF_059441005.1 of Hippichthys cyanospilos. Taxonomy (NCBI): domain Eukaryota; kingdom Metazoa; phylum Chordata; class Actinopteri; order Syngnathiformes; family Syngnathidae; genus Hippichthys; species Hippichthys cyanospilos. The sequence continues at coordinate 7,828,456 of NC_142371.1, forward strand.
AACTTCACAAAATCGTCCAAATCATCAAAGTCACAACCACAAGGTTCAAAGCATCAAAGGTTCATTCCAACTTGCCTGATGGGTGAGAGACATGGTCCTAATGCTTGGCACACAGCTCCCCCCGACCACCCAGAAAGGCAGACCGAAATGCTTTATTAGTCTGACACCCCGAGTACACAGTCCATCTCTGGGTGGTGTAGGTGTAAACTGTCAGACAGGGAGCCCCAAGTGAGACAGGAGCAGGGGCCAGACAGTCAGCGTAAAAACGTTGCCAGATGGATGTGGAGGTGTCACAGGAGCCGGTGCCGCTGACTTGGATGTCAACAGGCGCTGTGGATTTTTGAGGGATGACGCGTCTCCGTGGAACCGCACTCTCATCAACCCGGAGCCAACACTGTTGGTGGGTGAACCGTTCGCTGTGCACAGAGGCGACTCTGCAGCCAGCTGCCGCCTTGTCTGCGGTGGTGAGTGGAAGCACGCTGATCTGCGACCCACAGTCCACCAGGAAACGTCTCCCTGACAATGAGTCAGTGATGAAGAGCTGCTTGGTGTCCTCGCCGGCACCCGCATCCGCTTCTGAACACTGATGATGGAGTTCCCCACAGCCTTCGTCATAGGTGTAAGGGGGAACACAATGGCAAGGGAGCCTCAGAACCCAAATGAGAGAAGAAGAGCCTTCTTCCTCCTCTTCGGTACTGCAACTCCAGCCACCACCAATGTTTCGTAACTATTAGGATCCGATCCGCTTCCACAGCCAAGCCCCGGTAATCACCGATAGCCAGACAAGCGGAGTTACCAACACGGGAATAGGTACTGTAGGACGTAGGAAAATGTGCGGGAACAGGAATTTGCCCTTATCTGAGCCCAGCAGTGATAGTATTTTGTCCATTAGTTCCACTCCTTTCAATCTGGGCAGAGAAAGGAGCTTGTTCGCCTTCCAACGAACTGAACCTCCTAAGCAGAAGTTGCTTGAGCTTGAGCGTGTCGTACCTCTAGTCTTGTGGCGGATCACGTGACAGTTTCATTACTGGTTAGAAATATTGGTACCAACACACCACATATTTCATACGAAATTAATCGTTCTCTGATGGCCGCATACCATACCGTGCAGAGGAGGGGCTCTGCATTTAGTGAGGTGAATCGCCTCACCTGGACACGACTACAGCATACACCAAGTGGAAGGGACTGAGGTACCGTATGTTTCCACCAAGATGCCACAGATTAACGTCAATGAAGCAGAGCTGTTAGACGAAAAAACCTCCGTCAAAACGTACACATCAGAAAAGATTAAACAGTGGAGCACACTTGCTGATGGGCACCGGGCAAAGCAAAGTTGATCTTCCAGGTTTTTTCATGCCTTCCGGGTACAAATGCCCCTGTTGAGCACAATTTGCCGTGAATGAACAATACTTAAACTGATGAGAGAAACTGCATGGGGCGGGACACTTTGAAAGCAGTGCTCATTACTTGCACGAACTTTTATTAAAGTTGCTATTAGTTATATGCAAAGATTACTTAAAACAATAGCCTCGTGAAAAAGGTACACAGCAATATGAAATGCTAAAGTAATGATTATTTTTAAGGTTTAGTGAGGGGTAATTTTTGTAATGCATGTATTATTATGTTCATATTTAAAATCATGTCACAAACACAACTATTAAAGCCACTGAGGAAACTCTTCACACGTTGTGTGAAACCACTTAAATAGAGATTGAATGTTTAGTCACATTCTGATAATTTGGTTGCAAATTATTAATTTGTGTTTATGGTGTAAACTGTAAAAGGTAAATTATTAAAACGCTAACACTGTCCCAATATTTCGGGACCAAATTTTAGGTTGGCCAGGAAATTAATTTCCAAAGAATTTAAATGTTTGTTTCCTTACCATCCAAAAGCCTTACTTGAGGCCATAGCACATTTTTGATGATTTAAAGTCCCCTGCCCCTGCCTCCCAGTTCCACACTCCTTGCCATCTGCCTCCCCCTCCTGTCACAGTACCAAACCATTGGGGTGGAAAATTGTGTCTTGTCATTTAATTCATTTAAGAAGAATGTTTTCCCTCCACAGAATTAATCCTATTTTCTTCATTCTGCTAAAGTTCAATGCTCAGGAAAAGAAAAAAAGCAAGTTGTTTGCCATCAAGTCCATAATTTTTGAACAGTCCAGGCAAAAGTGGAATATCTCTTGGTTGTAGTGTTATTTTTTACAAAAGTATCAAAATGCTGACGTTGATGCTATACCTGCATTTCGTAATTTGATCCCAATTTTGAAACAACACTTATGCTAATGCTAAAATAGTAAAACAGCATATAAACAGCTAACAGTTAAGCAACTTCTAATTCTTTTCATTTGTATTCATTCAGAAAATGTTCAAAATACATTACGAGCTAAAACATCTTTGAAAATGTATTTAAAAAATTATTCTCAAACTCTTGCAAATGAATTGGATGCTAAACGAGTAACATGTTAACAACTACTGAACATTGGTTGCTGGTATATCCAGAATGAACAAAAATCTTGCGCCAACAAAAAATTATTATTTTTATTTATTTATTTATTTTTTATTCAAGTCTGTTGGCCCTGTGAGTTAATCGTGTTCTTTGAAGACCCAGTAAAGATGGAGAGTCAACCCTTGTTAGAAAAATTACAATTTTACTCTTGTGGCTTTTCACCCACTAGAAAAGATTTAAAACATGTTGTAATATTTGCAATCAGTACAAAAATTAACAACAACAAAAAACCTATGAAAAATAATAAGTCTTGCAAGTTAGCGGGCGCGTAGCTGGCAAAATTTGATGGAGAATATTATGAGAAAAGTTGCTCCACAGTATGTTCACTTCATTTGCAAATAAAACCACTGTAGTGTCATTACAAAAAAAAACATATTTAGAATTTGTGCTTCAGTGGCAACACTTAGAGGACAGTCAAGGCGGTTCAGGGCAAGATTTCACAAGATTGTGCATGCATGTTACAGCTTTGATGCCCATTTCAAGCCATGCTACTTTCCAGCATTCTTGTTATGAGAGATTGACTGACAGGCAGCACGTTTGCCGTTTTGAGCAGCTGTGCTCCTTTTCCCTTTACCAACAAGTGGCAAAGTGGCCACCCAGTGAGATGATAAAAACTGGATTCCGCTGCTTAATTGATATTCCACAAATGCGAAATTAATCAGAATGTTGTTTTTAGAAAAGTGGGGACAAGTAGAATAGACTATTGCAGAGAAAGTTTTTGACTTGAATTCCCTTTTAACAGCTAAAATATATATGACTTAAAAAATTGAATTAAAGAAACAAATACGTTATTAAATAAGGCTGACTTCATAACAAATCTAAAATCCAGATCAAAGGTCCAAAAACTGATTGGAAATGTGTTAAATAAATGATCTCTACGCAGAAAAGTTTTTGGAAACAGAACATCTGAAAATAAATTATAGGTAAAGGTCAAGCCTACTATGCTACGTAGTGTACACAGAACTACTCTCTTTGACCGGGTTTAATACTCGCCTCCTCCTTCTCATACACATCAGTCATGAGTAAAGGACGACATTTTGATATTCACTTGAACCACTTTAGGGCAGTTTACAGAAGCAATGAACGCATGTGAAATTATTTCAGATCCTGGGGCTGTTTGTCCAAAAAGCTTCACTGAGTCACAGGATGAGACGGAGGGAAGCACAGGTGAAGAAGGCCAATCGATGCAAAACCTAAGAGAAACATCCCGGACTGCCAATCAACCCGTTTTGTCCCCTGTAGTCTAATTAAACAGAATGGGTATTAGTCAGATATTCCCCCCCTACTTGATTTCTAACTACACTGGTCAATTTGTATGCAATGTAGCACATTCATAAAAGGCACATTTGTAATGAAAACACATATATACGTCAGTGCGAAAGGGCATTCATTAAAGCATCAATGTAGAGGGATTAGGCGGGCTAAGGGAGTCTGTGAAAAAGGGTTACACTTATTATTAACCTTTGTGAAATGGCTTGTGAGTTGAGTCTTTATTGATGACCCGGGTTATGAAGCCACAATCATTTCTCTCAGAGGCTGAGATGAAAGGTTAAATTATTCACATGAATTAGGCTACAAGGTTTCTTATCGGCAGACTTAAGCGTCGGCTGGGCAAAGATAGTAGCTATTAGATGTCGCAGGAATTTCTTAGCTAACTGTTCTGTGTTATTTAAAGCCAACATGGCGGAAAGTGTCTGAACGCGGCTGTGACAAACTAAAAAGATTTTTTTATTCACAACATTTTTCTGCTTAAATACAAGGTCATTTTAGAACCATCCGTATCCCACCTACACACTTCACAAATAAAAAGGCATACTGTAAATGTCTTCTTAATATCACTGCATTTAAACGATTTTCACCATTGAAATTGTGTGTCTCTGATTTCAGGTTATCAACAGAAATGATTTCTTTATTTCTGTAGTCCTTTTGTGCTGGAAGATGAGCGTTCAGCTTGACACTTTCAGATTTTTTCTCCCCATGTTCATGTTGTCTGTGTACGGTAGTAGTCGTTGCAGTGGTAGTAGAGGTTATGGGTTCAAGCCCTGGCCAATGTGACCATGTTGAAATGTCCTTGAGCGAATTACCGATTGATATTAAACGTAATGTATTCATGTAAAAAATTGTAAGCTGTTTTTAAAAACACCACCAAGGTGTGTTGTTGTTTAAAGAATTCTGATTGTTTACATACACAGACTTGCTTTACATGGTTTTGGCTTGGGGGCCACATTGACTTTTAAAATTTGTTCACCCAGCCGGGCCCGGTGAGCAAAATGATACGATACATTAAAAAAAAAAAAAAAAAAAAACTGCATTTGTTAAAAGTACATATCAAACATAAAGAGAACAAAAGCATTCCAGTATTGACACACTTTTTGATGAGAACAGTGTTGTTGATCACCCATTTTAGCCAGTGCATCGAAGTCTGTTGGTAATCCTGTTGTGGCGTTTCTCAGAACAGATCTGAGGTGTTCATCACTCATCTGGGATCTTTGGGGTGCTTTGTTGGTGTTCACACACATATAGTATGAAGTGCCAAAGAACATCGGCATCCTCTGTACCATTTTGGCCACACTTAATGAAGCGTGACACTCGTTCGTTTCAGGGAGTTGAACACCATGTCACATACGAGATCAAAATCTTCAAACTACAACTCATGTAGCTCTGTTTCTGGGCCTTGTGAGATGATGAACATGACACCAGTGCCCTGTCAATTTTTCCCAAATCAGAAAAGTGATGGCTGAATTCCTCATGCAGGTCATTCAGTGATTTCTTATTTTTACAAAGCTGTTAGGTGTCATTCACCTCCCAAAATGTGTCAGTTTTCTTCAAAAAGGAATTAAACTCCAATTTGAGCTCCCACACACGTTGACATACTTTTCCCTAAACTTAACTAGCGGACATTAGAATGGTACAATAGGTTCCTGTGATCAGCGTTAGTTTCTTCAAGAAAATGAATAAAGCGGTGATGGTGAAGTCTCCTCACTCGAATTAATTGAACGGGTTTCCCAACTGGCTTCCCTATGTGATCAAGCTGCAAAATGGATTCACATAGTGCTTCCTGGTGAATTATGCGCTGTAGGAAAATTACCTCCAGTTGTCCTCTTTCACCGTGTCCTGAATTTTCTTGAACATTACGACATTTTTTTCCTGTCAGATACGGTGATCCATCTGTGGTAACGTTGGCGAAAGTAACTTGTGCCTCCGTATGACCGCTGATATGCTGTGCAATGCGTCCTCTCTCAGTGTTTTTACTTTCATGGATTCCACATTCAAAACCTTCTCCATAATCTCGAAATCCTCATTAGTCCATTAACTTAGGTTCCTCTGATAAAAACTAAAAGCTGAGGAGTGTCCTTGGTATCATTACATTCATCCAGCGCCAAATAATAAAACAAACATGACTGTTTTTGTTTTTATTGCTAGTTAAGTGTTCGTCAAATACTTCAATACAGAGATATCACTGGCTTACGTGCTAATGATCTTTTTTCAATGGTTTACTTGCTCTAAGGACATAAAACACTTGTGGGCTGTACCATGCACTCTTTGAAGAAAGACTTGCTGGTTTTTGCTAGTTTGAATGCTAGCAAATAACTTGTGTTTGCTTCTTGGATGGCAGCTGCTCAAATGAAGGTGTTTTGCTGAGCCATACTTGGTGGAAAGATGACGGCTGTTGTTATATTCTTTTAAAACCGCAACGGTTTCTTGGCAAATAAGACATACAGTAAAGCCTTGGACCAGACATGAGAAAAATTGCTTTAGGGGTCCATTCTTACTGAAACACCCAGCACGACTTATTTTTTCTTTGACATTGCTGCAGAATGGGTTCTGATCTAACCATTAGAATAGGATCAATAATTGCAAATGCCTCATTGGCGCTCTTTCATTCTTTCTCCAGACCCTGCAAAATCAAGTCAATGCGCCTACTGTGCCACCTGCTTTTGAAATGCCTGTCATTATGAGTCAAAATGAATGCAATTATTTACATCAAACCATAATTCTGTTCTATCTTTGGCAGGCCGAATTAAAATGACCAATGAGCCAGATATGGCCCGCGGGCCATAGTTTGCTCACTACTGCGCTAGAACATTGTCTTCCTCATCGACAGCAAAGGTCACTGCCTCATAAAAATGTTTTTCATGTTTGGTTTTGTTTTTCCCCTGGCCAGACAGCTTGAGTTGACAGAACTGATTACACAGAAACTTTAGGATTTGAGGGGGGATTTGCACCAGTGGCACAGGGAGCTACAAGCACAAACAACTGGCACCTAAATTGCTGAAAAGATCTTTTTTTTTTGGACTGAAACTCTGCTCAGTGGCTCTAAGATGGGGATGGCCTTGAAAAGTGTTTGCAACTGAGTAAACTGCTCTCCAACTACAATTTTAGGGACATTTAAAAAATAGTTCATGTCTCTTGACTCGTCCTTTGCTTTCTGGTCTTTGGTTAAGTCCATACCCTGCCTCTTATCCGAACTCACCTGGGGTGCCTTTCCATTTCCCCAAACTGTACTGAGACCAAGCAATACATAACAAAGATTGATGGTAATTATGTCTTATGTGTTTTTCAGAAGATTCATAGTACCTTGAAAGTCAAGTCCACAAGAATAAAACAAAGTCATTTGTTATCAAAATATAATGGGTATTGATACTGTACACAGGGTTTATTAAACATTTTAAGCATCAGAAAAATTAAGATGGACAAAATTTGTATTTTGCTCCAAAGATGTTGAAGTGCTTTTATCCCAGTTAGAAGAACACTTAAACATGATGCTTAAAATTTTTTATACACCCCTCAAACAACGTCAGTGTCTGGCTGAGACCCCTATCAATCCAAAATAAATAGAACACAGAGGAAGTAGAAATATAAAGTAGAAAACTTACTGTATTTTCCGCACTATAAGGCACACCTAAAAGCCTTAATATATTTAAAAAGCTGATGGCGCGCCTTATAATCAGGTGCGCCTTATATAAGAATCAATATTGAGATTGGGATTCGTACATGGGGAATGATGTGATAGGTAAGCTTTACCTGTTTCTTTTGTGTGTTTACAGTTGAACAAGGTTGGTCATATTGACATTGAGTTATTATGCTATTGAGAGTTTAGAGTTATTGAGTTATTGTTATTACCTTGAGTGTTACTATATTGTGATTGAAAAAGTTTTAAAATATGCCATTAATTGAGGGTGCGCCTTATAGTCCGGTACACTTTATAGTGCAGAAAATACGGTACAATAAAACCAACCTGTCAAAGATTTGGTGACAAGTTTGCATTTGTCTCAAACATGATCTCTGGTGATGCGTTGAAAATACAATCAAGAGCCTTTGACGTTCATTCTTTCAACAAATATTTCCTTTTCATAACCGAGATAGACATGCTCTCCCATTCAAAGCCTCTGTACTCTTTCACTGTTGAATGTTTTATCATAATAGCCGCAGCAACCGTGACATGACCCAGAGGCCCATGACAATGATGTATTCATGCAAATTCAAATCAGATGACAGTTTCTTGCTGACATTTTAAGTGCATTTTAGCCTCTAAATGCTTACTAAGCTCAACGAGTGCCCATATCGTCCATAATCCAATCACAGGGTTCCAAAGGGACAAGGTGAGTCTTAATGTCCGATCATTCATCCTCAGAGACCTGGGCTGCCAGGAACTTCATGATGGTCAGAGATATGTGTGTATCGTGCGCTGAGAAATAAACAATTTGCTAAACAAATCCAATGTTAGGATTGTTTATTTATTGTATATTTATATAAGTATGTGTTTTTCAATTCTTAAAGATTAAGCATCCACGGTAAATTGTGCATTGTTCTCATAGTTCCAGCAAATGCCATCCATCCATTTAACTGTGTGCAAATATTTTAAATGTGAATGTGAAACAAGGAATTTACATTTCTATTACTAACCATGTACTAACCATTGAAAGGTGTATTATATTAACTGAACAAATTGGATATACTATGCCACCCTGCATTTGATCAGAATAATATTGTGACAGGCACATTGTCATATTAAACAGTAGTAATTGCACCAGGTAAGTTAGCTTGACTATACCCAAGAAGTAGAGGAAGATTCATCTGTGAAAAGAAGGTTGACAAGCCATATTTGCATCTGAGACCTCTTTGCTGTGAGCATATTATTATGTCACCCTTTTACATGATGTTCCTGTGACTTGACTGGTGACCAGTTCAGACTGTACGTAGTCTGCCTTTTTTTACCTCAAGTCAGCCAGGATAGGCTCCAGCATGACCCTGAACAGGTTGCGCGGTCTTGAGAGAATGGTTTGGGGAAGTCACATAATCCACAAGCATATTTTCAGCCTCATTGCTTCAAACTGTTACAAGCGAAAAAACAAACAGTATGTGTACATTGGCTATCTAACCTGAACAGAATTCAGAGCCCTTTGGCTGAATATCTGGAATATGGGCGTATGATTACAGTATACGCGTGCGTCTGTGTGTATGTGTGTTTGGGGCGAGTAATGGCGGGGGTTGAGGGGCAGTGAAGAGAGTGCAATGATAGGGAATGCGCATC